>NC_056739.1:786072171-786169671 GCF_019279795.1 Protopterus annectens
CTAACCCTGTAAATAAATTCAAATAAATAAATAAAAACTTAAAATCATATAATGTATGATTTCAAAATAAGAAATGCTGCTGTATACCAGAAAAAAAATACAACTGTTTATTGCAGTGCTACATCTAGATATCCTTTTGCCTTTGATGCTGGGAGCACAATTTAAAAATTTTGTGCGTAATTTCTCCAGCACCATTATCTGAAAATTTAATAAGAATGGTACACTGTTTTGGCGATACAGCATTTTAAACAGAGTGAGCAAAAATAGCCAAAAACACATTGACCTTTTGGGGCAGTACAGTGTTCTGGTTAGCACTGAGCCATACAGTACTTGATCTGGGGGCAGCATCCAGACCCTACTTTTCCCCCAGTATTTAGCCCCAGAACCTGATTTGAGGCAGCACCCAGAACCTACTGATCTTCCAGCAGTTATCCCCCAGTTTCTGATGAGCAGAGAGAACGTTACATAACGTAGCCTCTTTGACATTGGGAGCGAGATCACACAGAATTATACATAATTTCTTACCTTAGAAACTGATGCAAGTGCTTTGATAGCATTTTGTTCCCTTGATGATCCTTCTTCTGTCCTTTTTAAGATATTCTGTTTTGGAAAAAAAGAAATTCCTATTAACTGCATAACATGTGATTTGAAACAGTTTGCATCATTATTACAGTGATTTTCATGCCGAATGTTTCATGTATTAGGTTCTCATTATACTGCAGAGACTGGTCTTGCATCACTGTCTAACACCAGGGTATATCTCCCAACCGTACCAAATTACTCGGAAAAAATTAGTTTTGGGGTCACTGGGGTACCATGATTTCTGAGTGGCACCCTTTCATTTCTGACTTTTCCCCATCTTTTTTTATTTTTTAAATATTTTTCCCCATTTTTGAGGTGACATCATCACATGCATGATGACATCAGCTCCGTCAGGGCTTCCAGCCTGTCAGAATTGAGCTCAAGGGCTCAGTGCACACATTTCCAGCTTGTATGTGAACAGGAAACATATTTTCAAATGGATCTATCTTTGGCTGGCGGCTGCACTTGCGAGCGCCATTCTGTTTTTATTCAATGGATTGCTATGGATTTTGACGAGAGGGTGAACAGCTTTGGATCTTGGCGAGACGGAGAACAGATGACAGGATGCAGATGCACTTGCTGGGAATCAGGATCGCTCGAGCAGTAGGAAACATATGTTTGTATTTTATTCTGACTAGGTGTGCATGTATGTGTGTGTGTGTGTGTGTGTGTGTGTGTGTGTGTGTGTGTGTGTGAGTGCCGCAATTTAATACATCTGGTGGCTAGAGGTACTCAGGCTCAAACCCTGTACCTTGGGTACAGGGTAAAAAGAGCCTAAAGTCCCTATCTACTACCACTTGTGAATTTATCTGTAGTTTTAAGGATTTTTGTGGCAAATCACTGAAGGATTGAATTCACTAAATAATCATAGGCATTTGAATTTCAGACTTCATATTCTTCAGAAAATAAATGATAACTTGGCTTTGTCCAGGTTTTTTATGTTAAGAGGTTGAGAGCTATGGTGAGAAGTGAGAACTGAATTTACTAAATGCTAGCCATTTAACTTTCAGTCTTCCTATCTTTCAGGAAACTGCTGATATGGCAAAGTGGGATGTTGCTCTGACTGTAGTGCACAGGGTCCTGGGTTCAAGACTTGGCAGTGAAATGCATTGTGGTAATACAGCATTTTATTCTAACAACTTTCCAAAATGTTTGTCCCCCCCAAAAACAAAACTGAAATTGAAAATAAGTGTGAGAAGCTGTGCAAGATGCCTATGGCTTACACTACTGTCATTCTATATATATATATATATATATATATATATATATATATATATATATATATATATATATTGTGTAGGTGTGGAAGTAGACTTTTATGATGGAAATGTTCTGAATTGGGTAGTTTTGTCATTACTGGTTCATGCATTTTGTTTCATTGCCTGCTGAAAAAATGTTCAAACAATAAATTTAAAATGCGCTCTGTCTAACAAGTGTGCTGTACTATACAAGGAATATAATTTAATAAAGTCAGGAAGGTGTATCAAAGAACACGTGTATCTTTCTTGTTTTGTATGCAAGGGGCCAATGATTTGAAAACAGCCCAAAGGTAATCTTTATCGACCACAGGCCAGTTGCATTTTTTTGGATGTGGTGTGGGTTTCAATGCTGTTTCAATGAATGTGAGTTTCAAGGGCAGAGAAGTTTTAATGCCAAGTCTATTTTCATTGTGAGACAGTACTGCTTTGTTTAGCACCTTTGTATAGCAGATGTCTATTAGTGTAAAATCCAAATAATTATTGTACAAGTAAAGCAGTATGCATACATTAGTGTTTATGGTAAATGGGGCAAAATAGACAGGTAATGGGACATTGGAATGGCTGCAGGGTACTCTGGTGCCATATTTTGGTTGCCTGTCCTTCAGTTTGCATTTGAAAGTTGGTATCCCACAATTCCATCAGAGTGGGTGGGGTTATGTAATTATGTATGCAAATTTGATGTTAATCAGTGTACAGATTTGTATCTATTTTTTATGAGCCTTGTCCAGATTTTTGATGTTTCCAGGTTGAGAGGTATGCACCAGGGTCAGAAGCATAAGCCAAGATATCACAGCTAAATGGGTCGTCTACACTAGATTACATATCTATATATATATATATATATATATATATATATATATATATATATATATATATCTATATATATCTATATATATCTATATATATATCCGCAGTAGTGGTGCTGCGGTAGCATTGTTGCCTCACAGCCAGACGTTGTCCCATTTGATTCTCAGCTAGACCGTCTTCTGTGTGGTGGCATGCGTGAATGGGAGTGCCTTCGTTGAAGGTTGTGTGTCAGGGCTGGTAACTCGGCATGTAAAAATCCACTACCAAACATTAGCGGACCGGCATTCCGCTGTGGCGACCCCTAACCGGGATAAGCCGAAAGACACAACAACACACACACATATATATATATATATATATATATATATATATATATATATATATATACACACATATACATACGCACACAAACACACACACACACATGCACACACACACACACACACACACACACACACGCACACACACGCGCACACACAAATATATACATATATATACACACACACACACACACACATATATATATATATATAAATATATATATATATATAAATATATATATATATATATAAATATATATATATATATATATATATATATATATATATATATATATGCATATATATCTCCGTCCATCCACCCACAACACCTTTTCCCATTTCTGCACATGGGTTTGGGGTGTTACTTCAACAGTGATAATCATCCAGAGCCAAGGTTTACACCGCTGGGTGGCTAGTCCTGCCTCTGTAGTTCTTCCACACCACACATTCACATGCACACTTACACATATGGCCAATTTAGAGTGTCCAATCCACTTACTACATGTCATTGGAATGTGGGAGGAAACAAGAGGCCCTGGAGGAAACCCACCCAGACACAGGGAAGACATGCAGACTCCACACACACACACACACACACACACACACACACACACACACACACACACACACACACACACACACACACACACACATATATGGTGTGGAAAGAGAGGTCTCAGTAGGGTGGATGATTTGTGTGAGGATCACATTACTTGATGTTAACTTAAAGAAATGCACGGTATAGAAGATGATGCCACAGCTAAGTAAATGAGCTGTATGAGGGGCATGTAACTCAGTATAAAAACCAAGTGATAACCAGTGAAAAATGAGAGAAAAATTACAGTAGAGAACCTGTGAAAAAGTTCAAAATTTAAAAAGTGATACTTCTCAAAATAAAAAGAAAGAGTTGTTAAAACAAATAAAAGGAAGTGACAATATAAAGAACATTCTACATAATGTTTTTTTTTTCAAAATACAAACCTGTTAAAAATGAGCAAAGGAAAAAAATTAATTAAAAAATCTATGGGACAGTTGATTTAGCTAATACAGCAACAGGAAACATATAAAACAAAGTAAACTGAAACAAATAATACAGAAAAATAAAGACAAATGCAAGCTGACATAAAGAATGAAGTAAAACAAAGGCAGCAAAAACGTGAAACACGAAAGGTGCACCAGAAGAGTGAAAGTGATGCCTTAGAGTGAGGAAGGAAATTGCAGATGATAAAAACCAAGCAAGACAGTCTAAACGGTTGTCAGAAATTTCTTCCACAGTGGTCTGTGAAATGGAAAAAAAACAGTGAGATAAATTTGTGAAGCAAATAAGGCCAGGGTCTACCAGGTTGAAATGTGCACTGGTGACAAATGAGGAAATATCTTTGTCAAAGATTATACTAGAAGGAAAGTGTTGTTTTATACACAGGTGCATACAGCCTGGAACAGATGTGTGGTAAATATTGGCTAACTTTGAAGGGCATTGTGGTCTGAGATAAAGAAACTCTACAATTTAAGAAATTTGGCTTTGTAACATTTCAAAATCCAAAAACTGTCACAAAGGCCAAAGCAGTGCAGAATGGATTTTGGCTGGATGGTGTGCAGATCGATGTAGTTATGCTGCTCATATCATTGGGTACTTCTCTAAGATAGCAACTTGACCATATCAGGATTAGACTGCTGAATCAGCTGGCCATCTGTGCTGGAAATCAGCAGGCTAATGGTGTAGCAAATACCCTGGGTTTGAGTTGTGAGAG
Organism: Protopterus annectens; assembly: GCF_019279795.1. Lineage (NCBI taxonomy): Eukaryota > Metazoa > Chordata > Ceratodontiformes > Protopteridae > Protopterus > Protopterus annectens. The sequence goes on from NC_056739.1 coordinate 786,076,891, forward strand.
AGTTTTGTTATACAGTGAAGTCGGAATAGTTAATGTCCAATAAACAGGTCTATACATGTAACTAGAAAGAATTGGAGGATCTGTCTTGTAAGCAGATAGCCTGTAGATGGAGCCAAGGTAATCCTAGAAGGAAGAGAAATCAGTAGCGTAGCTAAGGTGGGGTGAAAGGGTCAACAACCTGGGTGCAAAGTGATGGGGGTGCAGTCAGCCAGTCCTAATATCTAACACAATACCAGCTTTTCAAAGCTGGTATTACATTTACAGTCAAACCTGAGTGCTGCAGCACTCCATGTGTGGTCTAAGCTGTAGTAACTGCTTGCTACATTGTAGCAAACTGTTTTATACAGTTTAAAAGTTAGAATTTTTTTTTAATTAAAATCTGAGCACTGCAGCACTCCATGCAGGCAGGTTATAAATTACAGCAGCTATTTGCTACAATTGATAAGGCTTATTTTTTTTTTTTACTAAAACATAAGCGATGTAGTGCTCAGTGCACTAATTGCTACAATTTCTAAGACTTTTTTTTAACTAAAACATAAGAGACATAGCGCTCCATGCAGGCAGGGTATAAACTGTAGCAACTGTTTGCTACAGTTTATAAGAAGAAATTCTTATTTATTTGTTTTCAATAAATGGGAGGAGGGATGGGAGCAGGGCACAGAAATGAGACCTGAATGGTTGGGCAGGAGGGCGAAGGTCATGTTGTGTATCTGGCTACCTGGTTGGTGTGGCAATAGAAGGAATGTCCTAGAAATTGAGGGAGGGTGTAGATCAGCTCAATACAGGACAATAAAATACTTTTTTTCTCTTTATGTGAAGAGCTGAGGGGGTGGGATGCTGGTTATTGGTACCAGCACAGGGCACTAGCTGAGCTAGCTATGCTTCTGGCAGAAATTCTGCTATAAAAACAGAAAATGAAAGTTGAAAGCAACAAAGACGACTGGCTTTCATGACAGAAAGATTATTGAGGAATGCAATTATAGGCTTGGACCACAAGAGTTATATGTGCAACAGCCTGATCCAAGGGCCTATCCAAGAGAGCTATGTTGGGTCTTGGGCCACAGGAGCTATACAGGTAGGGGCATGACACTTAGATAAGGACCCGTGGAAGAGAATTATACAAGTAGGGAGCCTTATACCCAGGTAAGGACCTGTCCAAGACCAGAGAGGCCAGGGTGCCTGAAGTTTTATTGGCTTCATCAAAGCCATAGACAAGGGCAAGGAAGGCCTGGATGTTCAGTATAAATGAGACAAAGGAGAACTACGAGTGAACTTTAATGAAGTATTTAAGTTTGAAAATTATTATAGACCTGAAAATATTTTGAAGAATCAGACTTGTATACTGCAGTGACAAGTTTACTGTAACCTTTTATCTTTGTGTGTTCTGCAAAAGCAACAATTTGTAATAAACATGCTTTAAAAATAAAAGGTAGAAAATGCATGCCACTTCAGTGGAAATCCCTATGTGTGGCTTGTGGGGCTTTAAGACACTACTGCAGATATGTATACACATACACATGTATACACGCTCACACGCATGCACATTATATGTAAAAACACTGCTTTCTCTCTTTCCATATGTGTGTGTGTGTGTGTGTGTGTGTATGTGCACACACACACACACACACATACACACATGCGCATGCACACATTAATGTTAGCATGTGAACAGATGACTGTCTTTAATGTACTGTTTACCTCAGTCAGCATTTTGATCCGTGTTATCCTCTGAAAGGGTAAGAGAAGGAAGGATGTAAGGGGCAACTTCTGACACTGAGGCAGTTCCTGCAACCGGCAGATAACCGTAGCAAATGCTACATTCTTCTCCCTGGGGAGGCAAAGAAACATATTTTCAAAAAACACAAATTATGTTCATAAGCATCCAGATGTAGCTACATATGTCAATATCGTTCAAGAATTTGCATGTTGATATTAATTATTTTTGCATTTTGTTCCACAGTTTTTACATAATTCAGCTGCACCAACAAATAAATACTTTCCAGTTTCTCCTTGAAATAGCTAAAAATGACCAGATACAGTGTGGATTGGCAGCCACTGTTCTCAATGCATTCTGTGACATTCTATGACTGAATAAATAAAATCATCTGTTTCAGTGACATAAGCTGATATGGTACAAACAGTTTCAAGTACTAAGATCGTACCATACCAGTAGTTGTTTGAGCAGAACACTGTTGAATTAGGCCTTACTACTGACATATCTGTTGCAGAAAACCTGGCATCTGGCCTGACCTCCAGAGATCAGTGCCATCCACAACAAGGCCGGGCAGACATTCATGCTATTCCCTACGTAAAGCTGACATCGATCTGTACCATTTTGGAGCTTTCTTGCCCAGGATGACCTAATTGTATTTACCCTGCTGGACCTCAAATAAGATCATTGGATCCTATGTACAGAGGGGCGCACGTACACTCCCTGGATCAAAGGTTTAGAGAAATAGGGCTCCCTAAGGCTATTCAGATGTGAGCTGGCCAGAGGCCCTGAGAACAGAAAAGGAGAATGGCTAAATACAGAGGAACAGAATCTCTCACCTCAGCCAAGGATGCCCGAGAGGGTGGACAGAACTCGTAACATAACAGTGAACATCTATTATGGTAAATTCTTACATAACTGTACCGTGTTCTTTAGACAGATCACTGCTGCAGTAGTCCTTGCATTGGGACAAGTCCCAGAACCTAGGTGAATAGGGAGGTGGGCAGATGATCACTGCTGAAGTAGTCCTTGCATTGGGACAAGTCCCAGAACCTAGGTGAATAGGGAGGTGGGCAGATGATCACTGCTGAAGTAATCCTTACACTGGGACAAGTCCCAGAACCTAGGTGAATAGGGAGGTGGGCAGATGATCACTGCTGAAGTAGTCCTTGCACTGGGACAAGTCCCAAAACCTAGGTGAATAGGGAGGTGGGCAGATGATCACTGCTGAAGTAGTCCTTACACTGTCACAAGTCCTAGAACAGAGGTGAATTGGGAGGTGGGCAGATTGTTAGGATTGGGATGAAGCAAGCCCTGTAAAATGACTGTAACAAATCTATCCCAAGCCCTGGAAACAATGACTTGTCTGTACTTCAAAAATATGTGGACTAATGACAAGGAAGCTGCCTCAAGAATAGACTGTAAACTCATCACCTTTAAGCCACAGTAGTTGCCGTATCCTACAGATGTGTTCTCTCACACTCCACTACAACATTCTTGACACAGTGGCAAAACAGGACAAAATGCAATGAATCTTAGACGTACTAGACTGTCTACTTGGTATCTGTTTTACTGTCTTCTTGGTATCTGTTTTCCCTCCTTCCTGGATACAAAGGACACAAGTAACTGATGTGAGCTTCTGATATTCTTGGTTTTATCTAGACAGTATCCCACCTGACTATGAACATCTAAGGAATGAATAATTCTTATTTTTTGAAAACAAGCTTGAGGGAAAACTCAGTACTCTTCGCATAAATGTTGTACTGGTTCAAAGAATGACCCTGTCCTTATGGAATATTAAAAAGGATCATCTGCACATGAGCACCCGTAGTTCTGAAATCCTTTTGGTTGAGGCAATGGCAACCAGAAAAGCAGTTTTCTGTGTTAGATATCTGTAGGGTTGAGGCAGCAGGCTCAAAAGAGGGCTATGTCTGCTTTTCTGGGATGCAGTTCAAGTCACATAGAGGAACAATAATATTTCTTGGTGGTCTCAAATGAAGGACTCTCTTCAGGAAATATTCAGTAGTCTGCAGGGCTGTTGTGTGCGTGTGTGTGTGTGTGTGTGTGTGTGTGTGTGTGTGTGTGTGTGTGTGTGTGTGTGTGTGTGTGTGTGTTGGGTGGGGAGGATATGTGAAATCTACAGGCAAACAGAATGAAATGGCTAAGTGATGTATGTTTGCAGAGATATATGCCAGGACTGAGGTGAATGATTCTAAATATTTCAACATCATGGATAATGGTGCTGTGCTAGGGACTGGACCCTTCTTGTGGGATTCTAAATATAATAGTTGTGCACATTTCCAAACAAAAAAAATCCAAAATATAGTGTGCTGGAACGGATTGAAGAAATGGAGCAATGCTCTGAATAAACTGAAACTTTAATGTAATCCATAAAAACACAAATACATTTATTTTTACAGAAGGGCACTCCTCGATTCAATTTATTCTGGTTGGACCACTAGTTATCCTCTTTGGATATACATAGAAATATATGGATGCTATCTTCTGGCGGACTTGAATCCTAGTCCCTGCCTGTAACCATCTGCTGGAAGTATTGAGCCAGAGATTTCACATTGTCTGAAAGGATGTAACAATGGAAGGAGTACCGTTTTCTCGGAAATGGATGAGATTTGACCTGGTATGTTGAAGGAAAACACCGTCTTTTGAAAGCAGTCTGTGGTGAATTGGAAAATCCTCTCTGAGGCAGTCATCCAGGTAGAGGTAGATAGGAATGCCATTGTTTCTGCAATAAACATTTTCTAAAGCCAGGTACTTTGTAAAAATCCTAGGTGCAGTAAACAATGTAAAGATGAAGGAGATAAACTGATAATGGGAGGCCATTGCCTTGAGTCTGAGAAACCAGCTGTGGTATCTGTAAACGGTTATGAAAAGATAAGCACCCTTGACATTTACAGTAACCATCAGGGCTTGATGGAAAAGCAGTGGTAAGAGGGCCGGTAATATCAGCATTTTGAATTTTAGGACCTGACCATAGGTATTTAGCCTTGAGAAATCCAAAATGGACCTCAATGGGTCCTCATATATAGGCACTGGAAAAAGACTTCAGTTTGAGAAACAGGGAACTGAAACCATAAAGAAATAGCTATTAAATATAGAAAATATGTCATGAGAAAAAAGTGCATATACTATTAGAATTGATAGAACATGTTAAACAATAACCATGTAGTTTCTGATGATGAATATTACAGGTGGTTGACAGAAATGGCAAAGGGTGCAGCCAAGGCCCTGAGAGATATCCCTACCTGGTGGTGACAAAGTGAGAAAAAAGTATCTTCACTGTTTCAGATCAATACCAATGAACAGAATAATATTATCGTTGTATTCACAATTTGTTTTTCTAGTGGAATGGTAGGAAAGAAAAAAATAAGATAATTTTTCAACTACATTAATATTTCAGCTGCCTTTCTAAAATTTAAGATGAATCATGGCTAGGACACTATACAGTTCATAGATTTAGAAATAAATAGAGGCAAGGAAGAACATACACGAGTAACAAAAGTATACAGAAAGAATGCAACTAGTGAGAACTTCTTACACTACAGAAGTGCATACCTTAATTGTTAAAAATATATGTGTGTGTGTGTGTGTGTGTGTGTGTGTGTGTGTGTGTGTGTGTGTGTGTGTGTGTGTGTGTGTGTGTGTGTGTGTGTCTATGGATCTACTCCTAAATTTCGAAGTTTCAAAACTTCAAATTTCTTATGGTCGAGACTTCAAACAGTTTAAAGGAGATTGCAGTACAGCGTGGAATGGTATAGTTACCATTTTCCTCACTGTGGTGCGATCTTGGAGTTGGTATATTTAATTATCGGGGGGCTTATGTCCTGAAAAAATGTTTAAAAAAAAAGATTTTTTTTGCTTTTATTTATTTTTTTATTTACATTTCAAAGTTTTAAAAATTAGATCTTATGGTCTCAACCATAACAGATTTGAAGTTTTGAAACTTTGAAATTCAGAAGTAGACCCATGTATGTATGTGTGTGTGTGTGTGTGTGTGTGTGTGTGTGTGTGTGTGTGTGTGTGTGTGTGTGTATCTACATATCTACATAGATAGATAAATAGATAAAATAAGTTCAGTAATGTGTGTTTCCAGAATTAGTTCAGGAGAGAATGATTTTAGATGATTTTAAAATGGAAATATTAAGTCAAGGTGGAAAAATAAAGAAAATATGAAATAGTAAATATCAGTCTTTAACCGAATGTAGTAAATATCAGTCTTTAACTGAATGTCAAGGCACGGATGTGAGTATGACATAGGCAAATGCTATATGTAGACAATAAAAAGATAAAGAATATTATTATCAGAAAATGGAGGAGACTAAAGACAAATGCTCAGTTTTGAAATTGGGAAGAGAAACACCTATTTATTTATTTTACTTTATTTTATTTATTTATTTTACATTTGTTGATTGGGATAGTCCGACTGGATACATGTCCATTTTCAGTGGAGGTCTGGAGAGAAAAGCTCCAGTTACATAAACAAAGCAGTTATGAGGCAAGCATATATACAAAGTATGTAGTCCTCAAGAAGGGACTCACAAGATTTGCAGTGTTTATGATATACAAAATAAGTAGGGTACAACAACAGATATGAGCAAAATTGCAAACACTACAAAAATTGAATGTTAACACAGATAAAACAAAACACTATTGAGACAAGCATTTTTACAAGCTATGTACAATGTAGTCCTCAAGAAGGGACTCAGAAGATTTGTGGTGTTTCATAATGTACAAAAACAAGTAGGTTATAACAACAGATATGAGCAAAAGGCATACCGTACAATACTGAATAGAAGGTAAAATATGGAGTTAATCAGGGTTGACACAGGGACAAAGCCAGTGTGTTCTACGATACTGTTTGAGGTCTTTTATGAAGAGGTTTACTGAGGGTTCCAGTGTAAGGTTAGCTGGAAGTGAATTCCAGGTTTTGCCAATGAAGTTGGCAAACAGGGAGTCTCCAGCTGAGTTAGTATCTTTGTGTGTATGGACCAATAATTTGTTGCATGACCGAAGGGATTATTATATGGTTTTATGATATTTTTAAGTGCAGGAGTATTATCTGATTTATTGAGAATTTAGTGCAATACAATGAGTCGATTAAACTAAATTAAGCTGGGCAATTCGAGCCACCCTAGGAGTTTAAGGTTATGACAGTGATGGGTTCTATATGTGGAGCCGGTGGCAAATCTGGCAATATGGTTATAACAGCGAGCGAGTTTTCTTGGTTCAGTTTTATTCAAGTTGGAGAGAATGGGGGAAGCACAGAGAAGGGTAGAGAGTAGATGAGAGTGGGTGATTGCAGTCCTAGCTAACGGGGTTAGGAAGGGTTTATTTCTATATAGTGACCCAAGCTTCTTATTAATGGTTTTGATAATTTCATTGACATGCAAATCGAATTTGAAATTATTATCAACTAGTACCCCTAAGAGCTTAGTATGGATGTCAGGGGTAATAGAGGAACCATAGTTGGATGTTAGATGGGACCATTGTTGGATGGAAGTGGGGTGGACCTAATAGTTGGGGTGAAGAGTAGTAATTTAGTTTTGCTATATTCAGGAGCAGGTGGTGATTAGAGAGACAGTTTTCAACTGTGTTAAATGTATTCTGGGTTAAGGTTAGCAGATCAGATGGGGAGGAAGCTGTACAGATCAGGGTCGAATGGTCTATGTATTGGATACAAGTTGCTTCAGGGATGGCAGAGTGAAGGTTGTTGATGAAGATAGAAAAGAGAAGGGGACCTAAGAGAGAGCCCTGAGGTACTCCAAGGGTGACAGGTAACAGGGTGGACAGTTTGTCTTGCCATAATACAGCCTGTTGTCTACAACTCAGATATGATAGGAACCATTGAATAACATGGTTATCCAGAGAAATGGTCTTCAGTGAGTGGATGAGTAATTGATGGTTGACCCTATCAAAGGCCTTTGATAGATCTACAAAGAGGGCTGAGGACAGCCTGTTATTGTTCTGGTTTTGGTGAATACAATTGGTGAAGGAGATGAGGGCATAGGAGGTGCTGTGTTTTGGCCTAAAGCCTTGCTGGGAGTTGGCCAGCAAATTTTCTGGGTGAGATAGTGCATAAGTTGCTTATGGATGCACTTCTCCATTATTTTAGCTAGTGGTGAAAGAATAGCGATGGGCCTTTAGTTGGATAGCTCTGTTGAACTTCCACCTTTGTGGAGTGGAATAACATGGGATACTTTCCAGATAGATGGAAAAGCACCCTCTGTTATGGTCCTATTGATCAGGATGGCAATGGGGTATGCTATGGCGTCTGCAGCTTTTTGTAAGTACTCTGCTGAGAAGAGGTCGGCAGATAGGGTGGTTGGTTTTAATTTTTTGATTAGGTATCGGATAAAGTCAGTAGAAACTGGTTGGAAGTTGAAGGGGGGATAGATAGCAGGGGTGGATAAAGTGGTGTTAGAGCCTGTGGTAGTAAGTTGGTTTGCTAGGGACTGGATTGTTTCAGTGAAAAAAATTATTAAAGTCATTAGCAATATTCTCTGGAGATTTATGGGTGGAATTTGATGGGGTTGGGGTGGTGGATTGTCCCGGGTGAAGAATTTGGTTTATGCCTGCCCAGAACTTTTGGGGATTTATTTGTTTTTTCTGTAGGAGGTTATAGTAGTAGGTTTTTATTTGTCAAGTAGAATGGATTTTTTTCTGACATTTTTAAGCTGATGGTAACTTAGGTGGTCAGAGAGGGCTTTGGTTGCATGCCAGTTATGCCAGGCTTTATTTCTAAGTTTGATTTTTGACTTGGTTTCCTTAGTAAGCCAGGGTGCAGTGTTAGATTTAGTTCTAACGGTATGAGCAGGGACATGAGAGTCAAGGATGGTCAGGAATTTGGCATTAAAGTGTACTACAGCCTAGTGGCAGACATTTTAGGATTGACCAGTTGAGTGAGTTAAATTAATTTTGGAAGTTGATAGGGTTGAAGTTTTTATTATTTCTATTAGTTTTGTATGTGGTCTGGTGGGGGTTCTCTGCCTTATGCTTCTGGAACCTTAGTTTGAGAGACAGCCTTACAGAACTATCTTCAAGTTATAGAGCTGAGTATATTTTCTGTGTTACTCTGTATTATAGAGCTAAATTGTCTGCTTGATATCTGTGTCTTACTGCTCTGCAAATCTATAGAAAACAGTATATATATATTTTTATAATTTGCACATTCCTTACATCTGTGTTGAAACTGCTCCCCCACCCCCCTCATTTCCTGCCTTGTCTTTCAGCTGATATAATTTAGCTAGTGCTGTGTCTCCTTTTAATTAACAACCTGTATTCAAACTGGAACCTTAGTTTGAGAGACAGCCTTACAGAACTATCTTCAAGTTATAGAGCTGAGTATATTTTCTGTGTTATTCTGTATTATAGAGCTAAATTGTCTGCTTGATATCTGTGTCTTACTGCTCTGCAAATCTATAGAAAACAGTATATATATTTTTTATAATTTGCACATTCCTTACATCTGTGTTGAAACTGCTCCCCCCACCCCCACCCCTCCCTATTCTTGGTTGTAGTTTAAATTTGGTGGCTTTTGCAGCGCCCGCCCCACTGTAGATTTGATCTAAGACACTCCCCCAGGACATCTCTTTACTGCATTCTACCTAATAAACCCTTTCTGCACTTGCTTTTAGTCTTTTAATTTAATTACATTTTTCAAACTGTGTGTGGACTAATATTGCTACATATTCAAGTGTGCCAGCTTGCACTGCATGAGAATTGTATTTACTACTGCTTTTGCTACTTTTCTAAAAAAAAAAAAAAAAAAAAAAAAAAATCTTCTGCTTTTACTGTACTTGTGTTTCTTCCTACTTTATTTTGCTTTTGCGTCATCTTAAACCTTTTCAATTGTATTTATTACTGCATGGTGTAACTCATTCTAAGCCTTTTAGTTTAAACACTTGGGCTTCAGACCAGTTGTTTTACATTGAGAGGGTTTGTGGTCTGCACTGTAGTGGCAGAACACGTAGCTTACATCCCTCTAAGTTGGGAACTGCTGATTGAGGGCTCAGTGTCTGTTATTCTAAAAGTATATTAATTCTGGTTTAAGCACTTGGGCTTTCAGGCCAGTTATTTTACATTAAGAGGGTTTCGTGGTCTGCACTCTTGTGGGAGGAGAGGCTGGACTCTGCCCTTCTGAGCTGGGAATTTCTGGTTGAAGGCTTATAGTGCATGCATATCTGAATTTCTTCTTACTGAAATTGGTACACCTTGTTTGCTGTAGCATAGACTAGATCCAGGCCTGCTGAATCTAGCTTTGTTTGTATAACTTGAGCACTAATCCAGGCATTATTTAAAGTATTCAGTTGTATTTATTACTACTTGGTAGTAACTTGGTTAAAGTGTAGCTATCATTCTAAGTCTTTTGGATTAAGCACTTGGGCTTCAGACCAGTTGTTCTACATTAGGAAGGTTTGTGGCATGCACTGTGGTGGCAGGACAGGTAGCTTTCATCCTTCTAAGTTGGGAACTGCTGATTGAGAGCTCAGTGTCTGTTATTCTTAAAGTGTATTAGCTCTGGTTTAAGCACTTGGGCTTCAGGCCAGTTATTTTACATTAAGAAGGTTCGTGGTCTGCACTCTTGTGGGAGGAGAGGCTGGACTCTGCCCTTCTGAGCTGGGAATTTCTGGTTAGAGGTTTATAGTGCCTGAATATTTGAACTGTATCTTACTGAAATTGGTACACCTTGTTTGCTGTAGCATAGACTAGATCCAGGCCTGCTGAATCTAGCTTTGTTTGTATGCTTGTTATTTCCCTGGAACGCTAATTCCACCTAAAACACGGCTTCTCAGTGCTTCTGTGGATCCCTAGTGATATCTGCATTGCTTAATGTACTTATTTCCTTGCTTCGCTTGAAAGAAAGTTACTGTTTGTCGTTTTTGCATTTAAGTTACCTGTAACACATTGCACTTGTTACCTGGCACTTGCTCACTAAAGCAATTATAAGTCGGCACTAAAAATTAAAAGCACTACACCCTCGCTCCCCATTGGCCCTTGTTTTCAATTATAAAGGAATTCCCAATATTATTCTAGCATGTCCAAAGGTCAGTTGTCAATCTCCTCTCTGGTCCAGCTGGTGACTATGGGAATCTTGAGGCAATTAAAACGAAAAAGCAAGGCAGCCACACCAGTCCAACAATTTGAAGCCAAAAGAGCTCACAATTAGGCAAGGTATTCCGCAACTCAGTTTATTAACGTGTAAACATCCAGCACTAAGCAACACACACGTTTTCGTCTCAACAGAAAGACTTCTTCAGATACAATGCATTTCCTATTCACACCCAAGTTAAATACTCAAAACACCAAACCTCAATTAATCAATCATTCTATTCCACTAGGGTGGGTCAGATGAAAAGGAATATCAAGCAAACATTTTCTAACAAAAATGTGTGAATGCATGAATGCAAGTACTTACAACGCTCAATACTAAATAGACAACTATATACAAATAAATTTAAAATTTTTTAAAAACAAGACAAATCAAAATCACACTTTTAATACAATATAAATAACAATATTGAACTTAGATAATATATTAAAAGTATTTTAAAATAATATAATTATATTACTTGATGTACTGAGCCCTGATTTTCAAGAACGGGGCAATAGAAATAGATTCATTAAGCCCAGGAGGTTTGTTAGCTTCCAACAAAATCTGCCATTGTGTTTCTTTGTGAGCAAGCTGAGCCTCCCATGGACCACCCCTGATGTCTTTTAAAACTACTTCCAAGACAAAAAACAAAAATTTGGCATCTGCACACGTAGTGGTATGTTTGTATAAAGCACTAGTGCTTTTGCACCTAGAGATGTCATATATGTGCTCATATATACGTCTGTGGAATAACCTTTCGGTTTTTCCAACGTAAAACGCTGGACATGTTTGGCATAATGCCAAATAAACTAAACCACCCGTCTTACAATTATAGTGACCCTTGACTTTAATGTCCCTACTTCTGCTTTCCAAAAAAACATGACTAGCTTGTAAGATGTACTTGCAGGAGGAACAGTGGCCACACTTAAAGGTACCATTGTTAGATCTAGAATTTGTCCTGGAAAAGTCTGAAAATTCAAGTGTCTTTTTAACATTAATACCTTTCCTAAAAATAGTTTTTATATCTCTATTCTTAAAAGCATCCAAGTCAGTCAATTCCCTAAAAGCTTCCCATTCTTTTTCAATAATATTCCGCACATGGGACGCACTTCCACTGAACTCAGTAATAAAGGTAAAACTACCAAAAAACTGGTCTGTCCTATTACATTCAGAAACCCTTGCAATACTCACTTCACTTTTACCTAAAATAGGAGCAAATCTAGATGACCTAGCTTGTGTAACTTCATCTTGAACCATTTTGATCAATGTTAAGGGATAACCCCTTTCCAAAAAAAGTTGTTGCAAAACACAACATTCTTGTTGATAATCATCATCAAAGGAAGTCATCCTTGAAATTCGAACATATTGTCCCTTGAGGATACCCTTTTTTTGAAAACTTGGATGCGAACTCTGGTAATGTAGGTAGCCATTTGAAAATGTAGGTTTACGATAAACATTGGATTTAAATCCCTGGTCACCCACAGTGAGTGTCACATCCAAATAGTTAACACTGTTTTGGGAAATGTGGTGAGTAAACTTTAAAAAATTGGTAGTAGTATTTATATACTCAACAAATTTCCCTATATCCTCAAGTGGACCTGTCCAAAAAATACAAATGTCGTCAAGGAATCGACAATAGTAATTCCAAGACTTTGAAAAGGGGCTGTCCAAAATAAATTTCTTTTCCCAAATGTACATGATAATATCAGCAAATGTAGGTGCACAATTAGCCCCCATGGAAACCCCAGTCAATTGGTGAAAGTATTCGCCCATAAAGAACACAAAATTGTTCTTCAGAACAAGACCCATCAATTCAATAATAGCTTGCACATCGCTGTTAGTAATATGGGGACATTCCCAAAGGGCTTCCTCTAACCATTCAAGCCCCAATTCATGGGGAATGACGGAGAAAAGATCCACTACGTCTATGGTTAAAAATACCATATTACTGACCAGTAGATCTGGAACAACACTCCTCAAAAAGGCCCATGAATCTTTGAGAATGTATTTCTCCCTACCCCATAATTCCTTCATTCTCCAATCTAAATACTTAGAGATAGGATGGGTCTTAGAACCCTGTGATGCTACTATGGGTCTTAATGGTGGGTCCAGGGGGTCCTTGTGCACCTTGGGAATCCCAAAAATCGATGGTATCCTGGGATGTACATTTGAGAGAAAAGAATAAGTTTGAAAATCAATAACCTCTTGGTCCAATAAATCCTGCACTACTAAATCAATCTTATGATAAGATATATGAATTTCGTTCAAGGAGGCCGAAGTATATTTTTTGTGATCGTGAAGAATATCATACATTTTTCCCTGGTAAAGAAGACAGTCCATAATGACCGTCCCCCCACCCTTATCTGGTTCCATAACCCTAAGGGTGGGATCACCTTTGAGATGGTCAAGGAGATCTCTTTCCTGGTGAGTTAAATTAGCCGTCAAGTAGCCCAACCCCAACTCCCTTCTGAACCTACCTTCTACCCTTTTCTCAAAATTTTTTATTTGTGGATGAAGAGGGGGATTGAAGGTGCTGGATTTTTTCAAAAATACAGCACCAGAAGCACCATTACAATTCCCCATCAGGTGTTCCAAATTTAATTTGCGTGTAAAAAGCTTGAGATCAAGGATAGCATGAGTTAAATTACAATGCTTTTTGGGGACATATTTAAACCCCTTAGTAAACAACTGAAAACATTGGTCAGAAATAACAAAACTACTGTAGTTGTAAATATGGTAGTTATTCCAGGTGTGTAAAGTATATGGTCCCAAAGCTGTAACAACATGCTCGAAGTTATTTACCATTTTTGCCTTTGATTTTTCCTCCATCCCCTGGTGTATCCCCCTCCCCCTCCCCCTCTTCTTTGTGCCAGAGGGGGTGGTTGTCCTAAAGGGTTGTAATTATTGGGAGGTTGTTGCCCTTGTTGGCGAATGCGCTCTGACCTGCGCAGGGCCTGTTCCCCTTCACCAAATGATTCATCACCCTCACCTTGTGGAAATACATTATTTATGTGTTCTGTAGGTGCTTCCACAAAAGAACTGTTGGGGGGAAATCCTTGTTCAGGTATATGGTGGAAAAAATGCTGTTTGAATGGAGGTGGGTTGGGATACTGCCTCCCCTGCTCATATTCAACCAAATCCCTTCTTAATTTTTTATACTTGCGGTTTAACACAGTTTCACAATGTGAATCAACATCCCTTCTAATCTCATGACATTTACCCGAATCAAATTGTAAATCATCAGCCATCTGTTTGTAATACACAGAAATATCCTGCTGTAACAAAACAAGTTCCTCATTGTTCTTTTTAATGATGGCTTTGACAATACTACGTCCACATTCATCAAAGGCCTCAATAAGGTCTTTGTGAAAAGGACTACCCATTATAACTTGGTTGGGGTATTTATATACCCTTAAGCCTTTAGGTACAGTACCTTTGTTTAAGTTCTCCATAAGATACAAGTTATCCAACTCCAAGGTTTTATACCGATACAAGGCGTTCTCAAAACGCCGTTGAAGCTCAGCGTAGGTAACACCGCTGGTACCCTGGCCGTTAAAGTGTTCCTCGTAAGCAAACCTGGGTTTAGCCAAAAACCATTCATTGAAGGAAGATGCCGGGCGTTGATCAAAATCTGCTGCACCGGCCGCCAATGTGGCCGGAATAGGTGAAGGGCTACTATTACGTAGAACTGCTGGCGTACAGTGGAAATCCGTGTTGGAAACCAAAGCGTGATTAACGTTCCCCCTTGAACGGACCGTACCATCATTGATATCCACAGCAGGTACGTGCCTCTGGTTGGGAACTACCAGTTTAGAAAGATGTCGTTGTTCCTGTAGCAATGTCTGGATTCCCGTACCTATAGGAGTCAAAAGATTGATCAAACAAGTCAACTGGCCCGTGAGCTGGGTAAATCCGTCCATGTCGGACCTGGATGGATCCACAGGGGGACCCCCCGTTGGTTCCTGCCCCAAAGAAGCCGTCGGACTAGCGGCCATAACAACAAACTCAAAACCAAGGCAGAGCTGCAAAATGACAAATAAAACGAAAAAGCAAGGCAGCCACACCAGTCCAACAATTTGAAGCCAAAAGAGCTCACAATTAGGCAAGGTATTCCGCAACTCAGTTTATTAACGTGTAAACATCCAGCACTAAGCAACACACACGTTTTCGTCTCAACAGAAAGACTTCTTCAGATACAATGCATTTCCTATTCACACCCAAGTTAAATACTCAAAACACCAAACCTCAATTAATCAATCATTCTATTCCACTAGGGTGGGTCAGATGAAAAGGAATATCAAGCAAACATTTTCTTGAGGCAATGTTACAACTGCCTCATGTACACAGACAACCCTCTCCTCCTCCCAGCAAATTCCAACACATGTGAGAGATGCAACCATATAGCCAAACTGGAGGCTAAGCTCTCTCAACTCAGTACTGGCATAACCAGTCAGGAGGAGAAGGAAACCACACTCACTACAATTCCAGTCTCACATAGACCTACCACGACAGCAAACCAAACACATAATCACACAAAAACATACTCAGAGGCTCTAAATAAAGATCTGCCTAAGCAGCAGAGACCTCCAAAGCAGACACCCAAGCAACCGCTACCCCAAACAAAACACGTGCAACACATATCTCACAAAGCCAGTGTGCCGAACAGTCACAGCCCTTAAGGCTAAACAACACACCTGATACACTTGTAATAGGTGACTATCGTCAGGCACACTGATGTCCCGCTCACCAGGCTGAACAAGGAGAAGGTCACGGTGAGCAGCCTGTCTGGCGCTAGGATCCGTCACATAACACAAGCACTCAGGTCACTCCAAGGCAAGTACAAATATGACTCGGTCATTGTCCATGCTGGTGTGAATGACCTGAGACGTACCTCCCTGGACTACATGAAAAGAGACATAGAGGAGCTCTCTGAGCATGTAGCCCAGGCTGGTATGACCCTGACCTTGAGTAGCATCTTACCCTCACCAAGAATGATGCCACAATATGAAGACAAGATGATCAATTTCAACTATTGGCTTAAGTATTGGTGTCATTCAAAGGGGATCCAATGCCTGTCAGCTTGGGATGATATGCACGACAAGCCACGATGCTTTGCTAGGGACGGCTTGCACCTGTCACCCCTGGGCTTTCGGATATTGCAAAGGCTCTTGCTACCCCCATAGTGCCTTTTTTAGGCAAGGCTCAAAAGACAAACCCACCTCCATAGGTATCACAAGGGATAAGAAACTAAGAGTAATGCTACTCAATGCTAGAAGTCTAAACCTCAAGATGCACGCACTCAAAACTCTCCTTAGCATGGAGAACATCGATATCTGTGCAGTAACAGAAACCTGGTTCAGGACTCCCGAGAGCACCCCAGCACTACCAGGTTATACCTCATACCATGCTTTTCGGCCCCAAAACTTGGACCGAGCCACAAAAGGAGGGGGAGTATCGATATTCATCAAAGATACCCACACCTCTAGGTTGGTGGCAAAACACGAAGCATCAGAGACTATCCATGTGCAACTAACAGTGGGTAAAACTGCCTTCCAGTTTATAGCCTGCTATAGACCACCCTCCCAAACCCAGGAACCCCACTCGGCCTTCCTGAGAACACTGGAAAATATGAAGGTCTCTCCGAACACCATTATATTGGGCGACTTCAACTACCCAAACATAGATTGGGAGCATTACTCTAGCTCCAACACCCTTGCCCAAAGGTTCCTAGAATTCATAAACTCAAATGCTATGGAACAACTTGTTACCACTCCCACAAGAGGGGAAAACATACTGGACCTGATCATCACCAACATGGGGACTCTATGCTCCAGACCAGAAGTGTATCCCTCACTGGTAAGATCAGACCATAAACTGATCTCACTGGATATTCACATCCCGACCCCACCCCCTGCCCAGAAAACCACAGTGAAAAACTTCTCTAAAGCAAATTTCACACTCCTCAAAACCGAGGTGGAATCCTTCAAAGCTCCCGGGCCTGTGGAACATACGGCCCAGACCGCAGAATGCTTTATAAGTGCATTCTATGAACACCTTCAGGAATGCATGGATCATGCAATCCCAAATAAAACCAAGACCCAATCCTCCAAAGGCAGACGACCTGTCTGGTGGACCCCAGCCATAAACAAACTATACAATAGAAGGAGGAAGCTACTACATGATAGAGCAAAATCCCAAAAAGGGAAGGCATCTCTGATCAGTATTAGCAAAAAACTAAGGGCACTCATAAAATCGTCAAAGGCCAGCTTCGAGAGAAAAATTGCACAGGACACTAAAGATAATCACAAGGCTTTCTTTAGTTATGTTAGGAACCTGGGTGGGAATTCCCAGATATGCTCAGAATTAGTCCAAAATGACAAAAAATACACTGATCCCACAGACATTGCCAACATCCTAGCTGACAGGTTCAGCGCAAACCCCCTCCCCACCAAAAGGGCAAATATCTATCCCAGCAGAGTGCTGCCCCCCCCGACATCTCAGATGCTCAGGTGGGAGCCGCCCTGTCCAAAGCAAAAAACACAGCATCAATGGGACCAGATGGTGTCCCAGGCTGTGTCCTACATGAACTCCAAGAAGAGCTAAACCCAAACATAAAACTACTGTTCAATCTCAGCCTTACTACAGGATATGTACCTAAAGAGTGGCGTACAGCAACAGTGGTCCCTCTCCACAAAGGTGGTGCCTCAACGGACCCTGGAAACTATCGCCCATAAGCCTGACTAGCTTGGTCTGCAAAGCTATGGAAAGGATCATCATGGACCTCATAAATAAAGATATTGGGGACCTACAGACACTGGGTCCTACCCAGTTTGGCTTTGTTAAGGGCAGATCCTGCCTCTTAAACCTGGTTGACTTCTTTGAAACAGTCACCAAGGCCATTGACGAAGGGAAGGTGGTCCACACAGCCTATCTGGACCTCGCAAAAGCCTTCGATACAATACCCCACTCAGGCATTATAGATAAGCTCACCAGCCTAAATATAAACCCCTATGTCACTAGATGGGTTGCAAACTGGCTCAAGGACAGAAACCACATGGTTAGAATTGCTGGAGCCATGTCAGACTCCAAACCAGTTACAAGTGGTGTCCCACAAGGCTCAGTCCTGGGACCTCTCTTGTTTGGTATATATTTCTCGGAGGTACAGGCCAACACGGAAGGACTGTGGCTGACCAAGTTCGCAGATGACTGCAAACTGGGCGCCATAATCTACTCTCCAGCCAACACAAGCATCCTCCAAAAGGGCCTCATAGAAACAGACAACTGGTGCCAGAGCCATGGCCTCAAGCTAAACGCCAAAAAGTGTATAGTCATCCCCTTTGGCAAAAACAAAGTGCCCACAAATTACCACATAGGTGGTAATCCATTAAGTACTGAAGAAGTCATTAGGGACTTGGGGACCCAAGTTGATAGCAATCTCTCATTTGACAACCACGTGGCCAAAGTGGTTAGAAAAACATTTTATATAGCCCACCTAATCATGAAGGGATTCACATCTAGATTAGGGAGGTCATCGTGCCTCTTTACTCATCCCTCATCAGGCCCATAATCGAGTACAATGCCCCTTTTGGGATGTACCTTACCAAACACCTGCAGCAACTGGAAAGATCCCAAAAGTACCTCACCAAGAGGATCAAAGGGCTCAAACAGATGCCATATGCTGCCCGGTTAAAGAAACTCCAGCTCTACTCAGTGGCATACCGCCTGCTCAGAGGTGACCTGTGCCTGACGTATAAGGCCATGTCCAACCCGGAATTAAGGGACATGCTGCACCTCAAAAAATCCAAATCCCATCGAGCTACATGCTCGAGAGACTTGAACCTTAGCACTGAAATAAATGGGACATGCTGGAGGGACAGATTCATAACCCAGAGGCTCCCTTCACTATGGAATAAAATCCCAGTCCAGGTTAGGCAGAGTCCCTCATTGACTCTCTTCAAGAGGAATCTTGATGAGTGGATGGGAGATCATAGGTTTACCCCGGGTATCACTTCTGTGTCACTGTTAGACAGAGGCACAGTATACTAACCTCGAAAAAGGGCATAGCAAAATTAATTTAAAATGGGTGGCGAAAGCCAAACATACTCTGGCTAGGCTTACAAATGTCCTAGGGCAGATAGCCTAGTATGAACCTATGAACCTATAATGTAAGTTAGAGAGTGATCACTGAAGTCATCAGGGAGGGTGCCCGATTTATACAAATGGGGTGACTGTTAATAAGTATCCAATCCGGGATACTTTCTTTGTTAGTGGGTTTATTTATCCTAGTGTGAATAGTTATTATTTGTGTGAACCCAAAGAGATTTATATGAGTGATAGGTGATTTGGCAGAGCAGGTGTGCCAGTCAGTGTTAAAGTCTCCAAGAATGATGGTTTCCTAGGGGTAGGTAGTGGATATCTAGTGGAGAATATCTTCTAGAGTGCTTATGTTATTGTCTGGGAGAATGTAGACACAAACAATATTTATGGATTTGTTTGAATTGATCTGTAGTTTAGTAGTGAGGATTTCTGCATTATTAAACAGGGGCGTTTGTATGGAGTCTGTATGGGGCTGGTGGCATAGGAGCTATTTTTCTCAGGTGAAGATGGGCCAGTGTTGGGATGAATATACCCATCTACTATGAGGTTATAGTGTAGTCTAATTATTAGGTTTAAAAATGTATTAGTAAGTTTCAGGTAGTGTTTGTCCCTGTGATTGGAATTTACGGCTTTAACAAAGTGATAAGCTAGAGGCAATGAAAGCTTAGATGTAGAGGGGGTAATAAAAAGGGCTGTTCTATTTGAGAATTCTGGAGTGGTAGTTTGATGTTTTGGGAAGTGGAATCCAAGGTAGTATTGGCTTTCGTAGGTGGTGAGGAAATAAAAAGTAAGCATCAGTGGTAGCATGGGATAGTAGTGGTGCATCAGTGGTAGCAGGGATAGTAGTGGTGCATCAGTGGTAGCAGGGATAGTAGTGGTGCATTCCGTGGTGCTAACATAGGAGGGCACTTAGTCATTTTAGGGCACATAAATTTACCAGGATAAGATTTGAAGGAAGGGAGAAATTAGGTTAAGGAGGCGAGAATGAGTTTGTGATGTGTGAGTAGCTGGTTGGAAGAAGAAAAGGGAGGGAGTGGCTATATTGTAGTATAAATGTAACTGTACTGGGGGCAGGTGGGAATAGGAGGCAGGGTGGGTCGTGAAGCGAGCCTGGAGGGCGAGCGGGGCAGGGCTAAACCGAGCTACAATATTCATACAGCCTGTAAGTACCAGCATTTAAAATATTTGTTTTCACTGCACCAGCTTCACATTTAGTTTATAGAAGCATTTTAAGATACTGTTAAATTATATCCGTTTCACCATTGATTTTTAGCATTACTCTGATTATTGGTGAGAGGTTAACCAGCTGGTAAAATATTAGTTTAAGTTCACCTGTGTGATCTATCAGTGTTTTAAGGATAGTTGTGAAAACACCAGTGTATATTAGACTGAAACCAGCTGTAGGGGGATAGGGTTACCACTACTGAAATTAAGGAGACCTACATTACATACAGGAAAGGAACAAGTTTTAAGAACATGTTAGAAATGCAGAAACACAAAGATGATCAGCCAAAACTAATAACAAAAGGAAATCAATGTATTTACGTGTATTCTATACATTTTGCAAAAATGTGGCAAGCAGCCCTTATTTTGTACACGAAAGTGCAGGTAAATTGCATAACACAGAAGGCATTTCACTTGTAACACTAAAAACTTTGAATATGTAACAAAATGTACAGGGTGTATATCATTTTATGTAGGAGTTCTACAGGGAGATTATATGTAAGGGTTAGAGATCCATAGAAATGTAATTAAAGAATAACAATATTGCATTGTACACACATTTGGAGCAATGGGGACATTTTAAAAGGTTTGAAAATTTTTGTTTTAGAAAACATTCCCTAGGTGAAAGAAAGGGAGACATCAACATTGTTCTGAAGAGGAAGGCAATGCAAAGATGACCAAGAGTGCTGGCATACACTCCCTGGGGTTAAATGAGTTTGTGAGGCTAAATCCAGAAACTAAAGACCATGACAATTTGAAAGTTAAGATAAGGAAAACATAACATTAAGAAAGGACTTGGTATTTAAATCAGAATGTTATTATGCTTAGTGTTTTAAACATTTAAAAAATTGCTGATATGATTTAAAAAGTAGTGAATGAACTGTGCTTTAATCATATGACTTAGAATAATATTTAATAGAAATGGTGGAATTTAGAGTTAAGCTGAAGAAGTCTTTGGTTGCGGATGAACGGCCTTACTTGGTAATAAAGTTTGTTTCTGATGCACTTGCTGCTTCATTTTTTTTTGTTTTATAATGATTAGATATGTAACAAAAGATTCTTTTGTTTATACACACATATACATACATATATCTGTGTGTATCTAGATATACACAAACACACAAACACACAGACTCACAATTATATATGCATATACCTATACCTATACATACACATACACACACTGACAATTATATATGCAAACACTAACTTGCATACACACACACACACACATATATATATATATATATATATATATATATATATAAATATATATATATATATTCATTTACATATGCATACACACACACACACACACACACACACACACACACACACACACACACAGTTATATATTCAGGCACCCATACATGCATACACATACACTTAGAATTATTTATGCAGACACATATGTGAAGACTGGTAGAGATGGGTGAAGGCTCCAGCCTAGCCAGATAGAATTGTGCAGATAATTCTATCATTTGTAAATGAGAAATGTTGAATTTAAAACAATGTGGCAACATTGTCATCTGCTGTAAAGAAGGCTAAATCAAGCATTTCTTGTTGGTCGTTTGAAATTAAAATTATTTCATCACTGCCTTTCATGTTTACAAGTCGGCTCCAGTCTGGCTAGATGAAGGCTTCCTGCCTATTATTTTAAGGATAAAGTTAATGACCAGAATTTACATGTGGGAATGTCCTTTATTGCTCTAAGTGTAAAAGAATGTAAATGCAGTTTCTGTCAGCCTGGGAA
The DNA here is from genome assembly GCF_019279795.1 of Protopterus annectens. Lineage (NCBI taxonomy): Eukaryota > Metazoa > Chordata > Ceratodontiformes > Protopteridae > Protopterus > Protopterus annectens. The sequence continues at coordinate 786,098,785 of NC_056739.1, forward strand.
CACCAGGACGGTGTAAAAGATGAAGTAATGTTTTAGCAGAACTGCAGTTTTAATTTAAACAGTGAGAACCAGAGATTATTAAGCATTTTTGCCTGACTATCCAACTCAGCACTCTGCCTGTTGTCTTATGTAAGTTATCATAGACTTGTGTTTTCTTTTAGAAATAGCTTAGAAACTATAGAAAGATTAGACTAAGTGTTTTTTTGTGATGTCAGTACTGTACTACTGATTTATTTTAGTATTTCTGTGTGATCTCTGAACTTTTGACTAGCACTGTATAGTAGAAAGTATTGTATTGTGGTTTTAATTATTTATTATTAAATATTTTAAAACCTTTTAACTGTGCATGGTTTGTGTAGAGATAAGACAGTACATTGCATATTTATAGAGTTTACTGTCCAGGTCACTCCAAATAAGCTTTGACTGTTTAGTCACATTTACCAACTGGATAATGATATTGCACAGTAATAACTGGACACCCTTTTAAGGGCCTTTGAGTAGCTGATAATTATTAGTGGGTGGTGGCAGCTGGTACTACCGTATAGTCTGGGTAAAAAGGGGCACAGCTGGAGAACATGTGCCAACCTAACCCAGAAGTGTCTGTGTGGTTGTGTAAACTCTTATCTCAAAGTGTGTGTGTGTGTGTGTGTGTGTGTGTGTGTGTGTGTGTGTGTGTGTGTGTGTCAGCTACTTGGGCAGGGACACGAAGCACTGGTTGGACAGAGAGGGTGCTGGAGATTTTAGCTTGCCCACTAGACTGAGATCTGGACCCTATAGCTGTGCCAGTGGGGAGTCTTATTGGGGACCTGGGGAGCAAGGGAACGACAACCCCCAGACTGATTGTGAAGTCTGTGTGCTCTTAAGGGAAATTACACTTTACTATGTGTATTTGTTACCCTTTCCTGATATATGAGATGCCCTCTCTGGTGTTAGTGGTGAGGATTGAGGCTCCTTGATTGCTGGGCCAGGGCTCGGGGACTGGTGCATGGAAACTTGACTAAGGCAGACCTGATTGCAGCCTTAATTACAGCTACATCAGAAAACAGCAACCAGAAGCACAATCATACTGGCAGTGGAGATATAATTCCCTCGGAGAATGGACAGCTCAACCTTTCTGCAGTGGACTTAAAAATCCAGCTGGAGCTAAAGAGACCTGAGTTGGAGGCCAGGTGTGTGGAATTAAAAGCAAATGAGAGACTGCGACGTTTTCAGGCTGAGGAGAAGGAGAAACTGTTACATCTGCAAGCTGAGGAACAAACAGACAGAGGCAGCATGAGAAGGAGATGCCGACTCTTCGCTAGAGTCATGGAGGTAATGGTGAAAGGAGTAATGACCCCAGAAGCACAAAAGGTCAGCAAATTTCTTCTGCAGTTTAAAGAGGGGGATAATTTTGATAGTTTCATTCATATGTTTGAGAGGCTATGTAAACAGTATGAAGTTGACCAAGGGCTCTCGGTACTGTTCCTGACCCCCTTACTCCATGGTAAAGCTGTAACTGCATTAGCTAAAATGTCTGACGTTGCATGTTTTGATTATACTGCTGTTAAGAAATGTCTTTTACAACTGTCTAAGCTAACACCTGAAATGTATAGGAAAATGTTTTGTGAGCATAGATTCAAGGCAGATGAAAGTGTGTGTGCATATGTTGCTGAATTGAGCAATTATTTCCATAGGTGGGTGAGTGGATGTCAGGTCACCACTTCTGAAAGGCTGGCAGACCTTTTGGTGAGGGAACAAGCCCTTAGCACTTTGCCTGAGGACATGAGGATCTGGTTAGCTGATAGACAATGTGCTACTTCAGATTAGTTAGGGAAGAAGGGAGATCTATACCTAGCAAGCAGGGCAGCCCTGCACAGGAAGGGAACCCCCAGTACTGCTCATGGGTCTAAAGGAACCCATGGTGGGCAGCACAGACTGCCCCAATAGAATCTGCCAGCAGCAGAGGAAGCCACTACTTCAGGTACACGTCCAGGAGCTGGGGTTAAATGTTCTGAATGCAACCAGTGGGGACATGTGCATACAGATGTCCACAGGGGCAAGGTGGGGAGCCAAAGGTGAGGGAGCCAGTAAGTGGGAAAGACAAAATGCCAATAGTAGGTTGTCTTGAGACAACAGGGGTACTAAACTACCATCCTGCAGATGTCCTGATAGGGAAGGATTTGGATGAGGCAGTACCATGTGCTTATGCAGTTATACGTGGTCAGGCTAAGAGACAAGCATGTGGGTCTGGTAGCCTGGGGAAGACCCAGACAGACTGCATACCTGCAGCCAGGACTGGTGAGGTGATTACTTCAGGGAGTGAGCTACGGGGTAGCAGTGAGACTGAAGGTGAGCCACAGCTGCTTGTGGGTGCTGATGGTCCCTTGGACAGAGTGACTGCAAAGGTAGAGGTGAGTAGTAATACTCAGGCTGACAGTGAGGCACCACTGTAAGAGGAAGCAAGACTTCCTGTGGAAGGGGAGCTGGGAAGGGTTACAAGGAGAGAGTTGAGACAGGCTCAGCTCTCAGACCCTACACTGCAAGGCCTGAGGCAGGTAGCTAGGGAGGCACCTGATTCTCAAGGAAAGGGGGAATCTGTATACTGGGACAAAGGGTTACTATACAGAGAGTGGACCCCTGAGGGAGGGCTAAAAGGTGAGAGAGTACAACAGTTGGTAGTGCCTAGAGCCTACCGGCTGGGGCTTCTAGCCATAGCCTATGATATTCCCTTTGCAGATCATATGGGCACAAAACGTACAAAGAGGCATATTATGCAGAACTTCTACTGGCCTGCAATTTCCAGAGATGTAACAGGGTACTGCGAGACCTGTGAGCAGTGCCAAAAGGTACGCAAGGCAGGAGACAAGGTAAGAGCTCCTGTGATGCCTTTGCCTGTGATTGAGGAGCCATTTCAGAGGGTAGCTATGAATATTGTGGGTCCTCTGAGTACCCCAAGTTCCACAGTGAAAAAGTATATCCTAGTAGTAGTGGAATATGCTACACGATACCCTGAGGTAGTGGCTTTGTCCTCCATTGAGGCACAGAAGGTGACAAATGCTTTGTTACAGATTTTCATCAGGGTAGGTTTCCCAAAAGAAATACTGACTGACAGAGGTGCCAATTTCATGTCAGACCTGCTGGCTTGTCTGTGGAAGTCCTGTGTGGTGAAGCACACGAAGTCCACCCCCTATCATCCCCAGACTAATGGTCTTGCTGAGAGGTTAAACTCTACAATCAAGTCCATGCTACGGGCATTTGCAGATCAGTTTAAGAGGGAGTGGGTCAAATATTTGCCCCATCTGTTGTTTGTTTACAGAGAAGTTCCCCAGGAATCCACAGGTTTTTCACCCTTTGAGTTGCTGTATGGGTATAGGGTTTGATTTGAGATGAGTGAGAAGGTGAGTGCGAGTCTCACAAGGAGTCTGTTGTGGCACATGTCCTAAACCTCAGGTCAAGGCTCAGGGAACTCATGGGCTCAGCCCAGGGGAACCTGGCAAAAGCCCAACAACAGAAAAGGTGTGGTATGACAGGAATGCTTAAGCTAGAGAGTATGCTGTGGGGAAGCAGGTAATTGTTCTCATTCCTGTCAGACACAACAAGCTGCAAGCAGCTTGGGAGGGACCCTCCATGGTGGTAAGAAAGGTAAGTGATGTTAACTACATGGTGGAAGTGTCAGACAGACTGCAGGGTCACAAATTGCACCATGTTAACATGATGTAACCTTACCATGACAGGGAGGCCCTTGTGCTGAGCATTTGCAGCGGATTTCAGGAGGAGTTGGAGGGAGATCTAGGAACTGATCTCCTCAGTGAGGCTCAGGCTGACACCTCAGTGGAAAGGGTAGCAATGTCCCAGCAGCTATCTCCTACCCAGGTTTGAGAAATCTGAGCAGTGTTGCAGGAATTAAGGACATGTTTCACTGGGAAACCAAGGTGCACCCACCTGGTGCAGCACCAGGTGGATACATGACCACAAAGGCCTATTAGGCAGGCCCGTTATGGGGTGCCTGAGAGAGTCAGAAAGACCCTGAGGAAGGAGGTACAGGAGATGTTGGAACTACGGGTGATTCAAGAGTCCAACAGCCCCTGGGCCTCCCCAGTGGTGCTGCTGCCAAAGAAGGATGGCAGCACCAGGTTCAATGAGGAGTACAGGAAATTAAATAGTCACACAGAGTCGGACACTAACCCCATGCCTAGGACAGATGAGGCCTTAGAGCAGCTAGGTGGGGCTAACAACTATCTTACAACCATTGATCTTACCAAAGGCTACTGGCAGGTACCCTTGACTCCCAATGCTAGACAGAAGTCAGCCTTTGTGACTCCTTTTGGCTTGCATGTGTTCACAAAGATGCCCTTTGGGATGAAGAATGCCTCAGCAACTTTCCAGAGGCTGGTAGATAATATCCTAGCCGGAGCAGGAGGGTTTGCCCTTGCTTACCTAGATGATAGTGCCATCTACAGCCATTCCTGGCCAGAGCACCTTCAGTGTGTCAGGGAGGTGCTGGGCAGACTACAGAGGGCAGGGTTGACCATTAAGCTGAGCAAATGTCAGGTGGGTATGGCAGAGGTCTCCTACCTAGGACGGGGAGTGGTAAGATAAGGTCAGAACCTGCCAAAGTGGAAGCCATTCAGGCATGGCCTGCACCTGTTACTAAAAAGCAGGTGAGGGCATTTTTAGGGACAGCAGGGTACTACAGAAAGTTTGTCCCTAGTTATAGTACCATAGCTGCTCCCCTCACAGACCTGACAAGGAAGAACAGGCCAGATAAGGTGGTGTGGACCCCAGCATGTGAGCAGGCATTCCAGAAGCTTAAAGAAGCTTTGGGAGGACCCCTTGTGTTAGCCACTCCAGATTACAGCAAACAATTTGTTGTGCAGGTGGATGCTTCAAACCATGGGGTGGGGGCTGTACTTAGCCCAATTTCTTCAGAGGGGGAAGAGTACCCAGTGGTTTATCTCAGTCATAGGCTCCAACCCAGGGAGGAATGCTATGCAGCTGTAGAAAAGGAATGTCTAGCCATAGTGTGGGCACTGCAGAAATTTCAGCCTTATGTGTATGGAAGAAAATTCACTGTTATGACAGATCACAACCCTCTAATATGGTTAAACAGAGCCAGTCAGCAAAATGCCAAGTTGCTAAGATGGAGCCTGGGATTGCAAGCATATATGTTAGTGCAGCACCACAGTGGGAGTAGCAATGCCAATGCAGATGGGCTCTCAAGACAGGGAATGGGGTAGGTATACTCAGACCTAACCCTCTCAAGCGGTGTTTCTCAAGGGTCACTTGAAAAACTAGCTTGAGTTCTCCGAAGGGAGGGGATGTGAAGACTGGTAGAGATGGGTGAAGACTGCCAGCTTAGCCAGATAGAATTGTGCAGATAATTCTATCATTTGTAAATGTGAAATGCTGAATTTAAAACAATGTGGCAACATTGCCATCTGCTGTAAAGAAAGCTAAGTCAAGCATTTCTTGTTGGTCCTTTGAAATTAAATTTATTTCATCACTGCCTTTCATGTTTACAAGTCAGCTCCAGTTCGGCTAGATGAAGGCTTCCTGCCTATTGTTTTTAGGCTAAGGTTATTAACCAGAATTTACATGTGGAATGTCCTTTATTGCTCTAAGTGTAAAATAATGTAAATGCAGTTTCTGTCAGCCTGGGAACATCAGAAAAGTGTAAAAGATGATGTAATGTTTTAGCAGAACTACAGTTTCAATTTAAACAGTGAGAACCAGAGATTATTAAGCATTTTTGTCTGACTATCCAACAGAGCACTCTACCTGTTGTCTTATGTAAGTTATCTTAGACTTGTCTTTTCTTATAGAGATAGCTAGACTCTATAGAAAGATTAGACTAAGTGTTTTTCTGTGATGTCAGAACTGTACTACTGATTTATTTTAAGTATTTCTGTGTGATCTCTGAGGTTTTGACTAGCACTGTATAGTAGAAAGTATTGTCTTGTGGTTTTAATTATTTATTATTAAATATTTTAAAACCTTTTAACTGTAGCTGGTTTGTGTAGAGATAAGTTAAGCTCTAGAATACATTGCATATTTATAGAGTTTACTGTCCAGGTCACTCAAAATAACCTTTGACTGTTTTTGTCACATCTTCTTTTTCTTCTTTCAGCTTTTTCCCGGTTAGGGGTCGCTACAGCGGATCATCTGTCCGTTTTACGGTGTCGAGTTGCCAGCCCGGCGCCCAACCTTCCACAGAAGGCACACACACACACACACACACACACACACACACACACACACACACACACACACACACACACACACACACACACACACTCACACCTCGGGCCAATTTAGAGTGTCCAATTCACCTACTGCATGTCGTTGGGATGTGGGAGGAAACTGGAGCACCCAGAGGAAACCCACGCGACCACAGGGAGGACATGCAGACTCCGCACAGAAGGCACCCCAGCCGACTATTGAACCGGAGAACCTCTTGCTGTGAGGCGGCAACGCTAACCGCTGCACCCACCCTGAACATCCTTTTAAGGGACTTTGAGTAACTGATAATTATTAGTGGGTGGTGGCAGCTGGTACTACCGTATAGTCTGGGTAAAAAGGGGCACAGCTGGAGAACCTCTGCCAGCCTTCCCCAGAAGTGTCTGTGTGGTTGTATAAACTCTTATCTCAAAGTGTGTGTGTGTCAGCTACTTGGGCAGGGACACGAAGCACTGGTTTGACAGAGAGGGTGCTGGAGATTTTAGCTTGCCTGCTAGGCTGAGATCTGGACCCTATAGCTGTGCCAGTGGGGAGTCTTATTTGGGATGTGAGGAGCAAGGGAGCGACCAGCCCCGGACTGACTGTGATCTGATCTCTGTGTGCTCTTAAGGGAAATTGCACTTTACTATGTGTATTTGTTACCCTTTCCTCATATATGAGATGCCCTCTCTGGTGTTAGTGGTGAGGATTGAGGCTCCTTGATTGCTGGGCCAGGACTCAGGTGTCACAAAGTATACATGCATACACACACACACACACACACACACACACACACACACACACACACACACACACACACACACACACACACACACACTCACAGTTATATATATGCAAACATTTATACACACACTCACAGTTATAAAAGCAGACACATATACATACATGCACACACTCACAATTACATATGCAGACACACACACACACAATTATATAAGCAGATGTATACACATGCAGACGTATACATGTGTACCCATGCATACAGGCTTAAAATTATATATGCAGACGCATATACATGCATACACACACATTCAGTTATACATGCAGATACATAAAAGTACACAGACGCACACTCTCACAATTACATATACAGACATATATTCATAGACACACTTATATATGCAGACATATACATACACAGGCGTGCACACACACACACACACACACACACACACACACACACACACACACACACACACACACACACACACTCACACTCATATTACATATACAGACACATAAGCATACTACCACAATTATATATGCAGACACATACACACAGACACAGACACGCACACACACACACACACACACACAGACACACACACACACACACACACACACACACACACACACACACACTTGTATATGTAGACACATGTATACACACACACACACACACACACACACACACACACACACACACACACACACAGAATTGCAGAACACACACAATTGTATATGCCGACACATGTACATACACACACACATACAACTGTATATGTAGACACGTACACACACACACACACACACACACACACACACACACACACAATTGTACATGTAGACATATATACATACACGCACACACATACACACACACACACACACACACACACACACACACACACACACTTGCATATGCAGACACATATATATGCATACACTCACACACACACATCTGATTTTTAGTTTACCAAAGTATTGCCCTTCCATCTCGGCCTTATTTAAACGATGGTGAATATGTGCAGGTTTGAGTATATAGTGCTGATCTTTTGTCACTTTGGGGTGAGTAAAGATAAGGTATGCAAAACAAATGTTTGTTGTAAATACTTCATTTTGAATGAACATAACTCTGACACATTCAGACTGTGCACTACAAAATCTGCATTAAGACACCCTTTTCTAAAATGGACAAAACTATGAGTTGCTTACATGAGGGAGCTGTATGTCTGCTCCTGGTAGATCTGGTTCCTGACGTAATCAATGTAGACCAGGAAGTCGTGTTCTGCATGACAATGGATAATATCACAGATGTCACTTATAAGGATACTTTCATCCACTCGATCTTTTAGGTCATTCAGAAAGCTGCAGAGATACAAATTGGTTTTGAAAGTAACTGAATGAAAATGTAACTAAATATTGCATCAGTTTATCTTAAATATATCACGTGTTTTAACATCAGAACAGAATGTGGATGATTAATAACAGTATGCAAGAAGAAGTCTGGGATAGAAGAGTTTTGCTCACAATATCATAGAGAAGTAAAGCTATTTCAGGTAGTCTGCAGATTTAAATATGTAATACCTTGCATTATGCTGTATCACATGTAGATACCATTTACTGAACAACATTCTGAAGAGTCTGTGTCCGTACTTAATGGTCATGCCCAGAACATATCAGCAATGTAGTATGTACATCTTTTGTTAAAAAAAAATAAAAATAAAATACAATTAATTAATCAGGCTAAAAAATATATGAGGGGTGTTAATTCAGGATTGTAGCTGTACATCAGAAGGGGCAGAGACAGGCACTTTTGAACTATTTACGTCCCGCTAAACATGATACCCTTAACTTGCTTTCCTTTGTAAAAACTGAAGTATTCATTCACTGTCCCTGCTTTTCTCATCCTCCCATTCTTACATCTTTGCTCAGACTATCCAAGTCTATCCCTTCCTTCTTTCTTTGTACTATACAATTAAAGACATTTTGTTTCTCGTCTTGACCTCTACTGTCAATATTTTTACAGCTTGTACCTTTGCTTCCCTCACATTTTTGCTGTCTTTCTGTTTTGGCTCCTTCAACTCTCCAGCCCTTCTCTTCCACCTCCTGTATGCATATTTTTTTGCCCTTAATCAATAACATTATCTTCCTGTGCAGTCACGTTGGCCCTCTCTTTTTTTTGGTCTTTTTGCATCTTCCTCAAAATGCTGACCACAGCTCTGAATGCTGCACCCCTGTTCAATTACCATACCTTGTATACGCCCTCAATTTATCCCCAGTCCCTTAAGTCATCTATGATTTACACACCCAGTTAGTTACTTATACTCCAGTCCCTTAAAACTCACACCATCACTTTTGTCTTTGTTTTATTCTCCCCTCAAGCTACAAAGTGAAATGGCTCTTGTGCCCTTTACTTCCTGTGCCCATGGCCCTCCTCCTGCTGTTTGCAGTCTTTCCCACTCTAGTAACCCTGACTGTCTGAGCTGGTTACCCCTCTACCTGTGAAGCAGCTGATTAATACTGCCTCTACACTTTTATTAAAAGCCCTTTTATCCTCTTTCATGCTCCATGGTTGAGTGCCCCTCTCCTGCTCTCTTACTGTGTTTGCTTTCTCCAGTGCTTCACACTGTTATCTGCACATGCCCTACTTCACACTGTTATCTGCACATGTCCCCCCTTCATACTGTTATCTGCACATGCCCCCCTTCACACTATCTGCACATGTCCCCTTCTTCACACTGCTGTCTGCACATGTCCTCTCTTCACAATGCTATCTGCACGTCCCCCCTTTTTACTGTTATCTGCACATGTCCCCCCTTTACACTGCTATCTGCACATGTCCCCCCTTCACACTATCTGCACATCCCCCTTCAGACGGCTATTTGCACATGTCCCCTTCACACTGCCATCTGCACGTCTCCCCTTCACACTGCTATCATCTGCACATGTACCCCCTTTCTACTGTTATCTGCACATGTCCCCTTCACACTGCTATCTGCACATGTCCCCCTTTACATTGCTATCTGTACTATCTGCATGTCCCCCTTCACACTGTTATCTGCACATCCCCCCTTTCCACTATCTGAACGTCCTCCTTCACACTGCTATCTGCACATGTCCCCCCTTTACATTGCTGTCTGCACATGTCCCCCCTTTATATTGCTATTTGAACATGTTCCCCTTCACACTCTATCTGCACATGTCCCCCCCTTACACTGTTATCATCTGCACGTCTCCCCATTTACAATATCTGCACATGTCCCTCCTTTCCACTATTTTCTACACACATCCCCCATTCACACTATATGCACATATCCCCCCTTCACACTGCTATCTGCACATGTCCCCCCTTTACACTGCTAGTTGCACATGTCCCCCTTCACACTATTTGCATGTCCACCCTTTACGCTGCTATCTGCACATCCCCCCTTCACACTATTTGCACATGTCCCCCCACCTCCCCTTCCCTCTCCTTGTACTCTCTTTCATGGGTCTCTCTGTTACTTTTTTCCTTCATCTTACTCTGTGATATAGCACTTAGATGTACTCCTCTGACAGCCTTTGGCTGCGTCCTCTGTCCCTTCCCAACTTTCTCCACAGTATCTCATCTGATAGAGAAGTGTAATACAGTTAGGAAGAAGGAGGCAGTCACCTCAAGTGTAAAGTGATAGGGGATAAATTGGCAGTTACCGATGGGGGCTTTATTACAGTGCCAATATTCAGAAATCAATGTTGATACTGTACCTTGTGAATGGTATGACAATTGTAGTAAAACACTGTTTACTACAGTCAACATTTGTACTTGTAGCAAGCAGTTTGTTACAGTTAAAATCAGAAAAGCTTTGTTTTGCTCCTCAACTTAAGTTGAGGAGCGCAGAGGGGATACAGAAGGAAACAACAGACCTTGGGATCTTGCTGTCACAGATGCAGAAAGGAATGGGCCTAGTAGGGGTCCCCCACAGAGCAACAATTTGATGAGGCTTCTCCTGCATCTAAATGATCACTAAACACTACAAATGGTTGGCCCCAGCTGAGCTAAAAAGTAAATGTTTTGCGGTACATTCCTTTAAAAATCCTCAAATCTGCTTATACTTTTTCCTTGTGCTGCATCAGGTAGAGATCAGAGATGAAGAGTCACACTGTAACTGCATTACAGTCCTATTCCCAAACCCATCAAAAGAAGTGGGCTGTGACTTAAACTTGTTATACAAAAAATCCTTAATGACATCCCACTTAAAGCAAAATTGAAGAGAGTCAGCAATGAGTATTTACAAATTCATCTATCTGATACTTCAGCCACCCTTGAGGATGCCATCTGCAAATCTTACAGATGATTGGCTGTGAATCTGGAATCAACTCCCAGGTTAATAAAGAACTGCTGGACTTTTGAGATGTGGTGATCTGAAACTATGAACCATGATCTAAAAATGAAAAAACAAACAAAAAAACTATTCTATTCAGTTTGTCAGATGTATAAAACGTACTAAAAACTGAGTAAACTCTACCCATGTTGCCACTGTGGGATTACCCTAAACGCACTAAGTGTACACTCTTAGAAGATTATTAACATTAGTTACCCAGAGGCATGACTTCTCTGTTTGCACTTATGGATGAGTCTGCAGGAGACAAAATGAAATTAATACCTCTAGACAACAAAATATCTCTCTGAGTTAAACCTATTATTCCATTAAATTGGGTTCTCATATGTACGTGAAGAAGCCTGGAGTACAGACAAAGATGACTTGCAGCAAATGATTCCACCATATTCCTTCACCACTCTGAAGATGCCTCCTTGTGCATCCAGGGAGTCCAGAAGCCTCACTACTAACCAGGGGTGGCCCGTGCTATTGGACTGCCGGACTGCAGCCCCCCCAGCTGTAAAAAAATAAAAAAGAAAAAAAGAAAATAAAGATAAAAAATAAAAATAAAAAAATTGCGGACTTTTGCGCATGTGCACTAGTCCAGACTGCTGCTGAGACAGTCTGGAGCATGCGCAGACTGTCTCAGCAGCAGTCCGGATTAGGAAACACTTAAGAACAGACATCCCAGAAGTCTATGCAGTTGGAACTGCATAGACTGTCGCTGGAAATGGATGGAACTCGGACTGCAATGTCAGCAGGCTGGAGTCTCGTCGGGGGAAGAACATCTCGCGTGGTGGATTTGATTCTCCAACGGATGGGATGCGCGGGCAGGTATGGATTTAATGGCACGAAGGGATCGCTCCAAGTAAGGTGTGTGTGTGTGTGTGTGGGGGAGTTGTGTGTGTGTGTGTGTGATTAAAGGGAAAATCAAGAAAACTTTGGCTTCCATGAATAGCAGTGAAACCATGATGATTTATAAGATTTCTACAGATAAAACCTTTTCTTATTTATGCATTTTAAAGAAGTAAATCATTTGTCTCACTTTGCAGTAGTTACTGAATAGCTCCATTCAGTAGGAATGTGCGGTGCTGTTCTTTCAATTTGCAGTGAAAAGATCTGCCTAGACTTTTGCTGGTTACAAATTGCAGGTGTTATGCTTTCCGCTGTAACACTCCCTTCATTTGCAGCTTTCAGCAGCAGTGCTTTTTTCACACCTTTAATGTGACTATGTTTCAAGGCACTTCAAATGCTCACAAATAATAATTCATACTCAAGCATCACAACAGGAAAATTGCTCTATTTTCTACAGAAAGTGCTATAAAATGACCAGGTCCTACCTAGACCCACAAAAGAAAGGAACACACCGCTTCATTTCAGTTTTTCATGTGAGGCAGTATACTCATAGGCTATACCACTCCTGTAATTAAAGCTCCAAGAGCTGGCATTTATGACTCCAGCCGTGGTCATTTGTCTTTGTCTCTATAAAGCTGTCAGTGGCAAGTATGCAGCAAACTATGTTATGCAAAAGAACATAGATGGATGTAAATATTTTAAAGTGTTTGTCAGGCCAGGCATATTGGCACCTTGATATAGAATAATATTAGGACACCTTCTGAACAGTCTGACTAGTATTTTTGTTGGTACATTCCAAAGATTTACTGGAAGTATAACATCACTCACTGATTTGTTAGAACTGAATATTTATAATGGATCTAAAACAATGTGACCAATATTATACTGAAAATATGCCTCTGATTGTTATCTAAATGAACAGTTCTACTTAAATCTAAGCTCATGTTATGTGTATTTTAAAGTAGACTTACTGTCAGTTGCAAACCAATAGAAATGAAGGCTCATGTTGTAAAATGTCAGAAGTCAAGCAAAAAACAACTGGAAAATGATTTCAACTGCTTCATTTTTTTCTTTTTGATGTATAAACACATCCATTTACTTTTTGGGACAAGCCTTTAGGAAGAAAACTATCTTTTATAGTCACTCTAATACATGCTGTTTTCATGAAATATAACAGACCAAATACTAATTGTGTGAAACCATTTGTTCAAAAGTACTATGACAGGCAGGAGCTAATGTCACTGCTGCTAATTTATGTTTGATGGTGCAGATTTTAAATATACCCCAATGGAACCGAATAATATGTGATGATGAATGGACCTAAGAAGGTATAGTGTATATGCACAGCTGACAAAACCTGTCAAGTTCAAGGAAACTTTACATAATAGGGCTGCAGTTCAGAGTTATGAGCCCAAGCTTTCAAGGACTGCACACCACCCCCTGCCTACTGTGCACTGTACTTTTCAAGACAATGTTATGAACACTAATTAAAAATTGACCAATATTACTTTGCACACATATGCAAATATGTGTGTGTGTGTGTGTGTGTGTGAAATGCCCCAGTTGCTATATACTGGTGGCTAGAACAAACTCCTGGTGGTGTGGCAGGGAATACCTCAGGCTTGAACCCTGTACCTTGTATGCAAGTGTTAAGGGCCTGAATTCCCTACCCACCACCGTTTGTAAAAAAATTGCAGATTTTTGCCTCATATTTGATCTGATCTGTTCCTCATAATATCTGTGCTTTCTAAATGTTGCAATGCTTGATATTTGATGGTGCAGTGGTAGCATTGTTGTCTCACAACTACAAGTTCTCAGGTTTGATTCTTGCTGGGGTGTCTTCTGTGTGGGGTCTGCGTCCTTGCCCTGTGTTTGTGTGGGTTTGCTTTTGTGTCTTCCCATGTTACAAAGACATATCTGCATTATTTCTTCCTGGGCCTCTGCTGAAAATTGTTTTTTTTGTTCCAAGTCAGACTGTCCTGATTAACAAATGTTAAATAAAATTGACAGGCATTTGAATTTCAGACTTCAGGTTTCTGAATGTTTAATTCCTTGCATATTTGATGGTGCAGTGGTAGCACTGTTACCTTACAGCTATAGGTTTTCTGGTTTGATTCTTGGCTGGGGTGCCTTCTGTGTGGAGTCTGCACCTCATCCCTGTGTTTGTGTGGATTTGCTCTGGTGTCCTGCCATTTTACAAAGACATGTGTCTGCAGTATTTCTCCCTGGGCCTCTGCTGAAAATTGTTTTTGTTCCGTCAGAAGTAAAACTGACAGGCATTTGAATTTCAGACTTCATATTCTTCAGAAAATACATAGTAACGCAACCTTTTATTCTAGCAATTTTCTAAGTTTATAAGATTAATATTTGAAATTTGTCCTTATTTTTTGGACTGTATTACCCCATTATTGGCTTTGTCCAGGTTTTTTGTGCTAAGGTTGGCAGCTATGGCAAGAACTGAACTCACTGAATATGTCTGAGGGCTGTATTCCCTCATTACTGGGTTTGTCCAGGTGTTTTGTGCTAAGAGGTTGACAGCTATGGTGAGAACTGAATTAATTAAATGATAGCCATTTAAGTTTCAGTCTTCCTCTCTTTCACAAAGCAGCTGATTTGGCGTAATGGTATGTTGCTCTGACTGTTTTGCACAGAGGCCTTGGCAGTAAAATGTATGGTGGTAACACAGCATTTTATTCTAGCAACTTTCCAAGATTATACAAGCAATGTTTAATTTGTCCCTGGTTTTTGGGCTTTTGACCCCCCCCCCCAAATAAATGTGGCTATTTCCAGATTTCTTGTGTTGCGAAGTTGAGATGCAGTTGAAAATTGAGTAGATGTTACAAGGAGCTGAGAGATGCAGGGGAAAAGAAGTTTAGTGCTACTTATGCTAAGTCAGCTTGCATTGTTAATAGCACAACAGGTTGTATACTTGTTCTTGATGAAGAAGGTTGTTGGTTCTACTCCCAAAAGGGGTGGATGCTGCCGTACTGAAAAAGTTAAGATACTAACTATGAGCCTGTTATCAGTTTGCCATCCATTTCCTATTGCAATATTACTAGCTTATCATACTTCTTCAGAGATTGTGCATATTTACTGATAATGGTGGACTGTAGAATTGTGCATATTTACTGATAATGGTGGACTGTAGAATTGTCTACTCCCAAAAGGGGTGGATGCTGCCATACTGAAAAACTTAAGATACTAACTATGAGCCTGTTATCAGTTTGCCATCCATTTCCTATTGCAATATTACTAGCTTATCATACTTCTTCAGAGATTGTGCATATTTACTGATAATGGTGGACTGTAGAATTGTGCATATTTACTGATAATGGTGGACTGTAGAATTGTGCATATTTACTGATAATGGTGGACTGTAGAATTGTGCATATTTACTGATAATGGTGGACTGTAGAAGTTTGAGTAGACTTTTATGATGGAAATGTTCTGAACTGGGCAGTTTTGTCATTATGGGTGCATGCATTTTGTTTCATTGTTTACTGGAAAGATGTTCTGAATTGGGCAGTTTTGTCATTATTGGTGCATGCGTTTTGTTTCATTGTTTACTGGAAAAATGTTCAAAACAATAGGAAGGTGTACCAAAGAGAACATGTATGTTTCATATGCAAGGGGCCTATGATTTGAAAACAGCCCAGAATTAATCTTTATCTGCCACTGGTAAAATGTATTTTCTTTGAATGCGGGTTTCAATGCTGTTTCAATGAAGTTTTAATGCTAAGTTTGTTTAGCAGATGTCTTAGTGTTTGTGCTGTAAAATGCAAAATAAAACTTTCAAATGAAGTCCAAATCATCATAGAAGTAAATCAGTATGCACATTAGTGTTTATGGTAAATGGAGTGAAATAGCCAAGTAATGGATCATTGGAATGACTTCAGGGGGAGGCTCCATTCGACCATGATTTTGTGAAGGGGAAGGGCGGCAAACTTAAAGACAGCCCCAGCTGAACTATACCTCCCAACTGTCCAGATTTTCAAACAATGAATAGGTTTTTGCTTCTTATTTTCGGTTTGTTCCTCATAAAATTTGTGGTTTTCTGGCAAATCATATTAAGTCACTAAATAATGACACACCGAGTTTCAGACTTCATAACCTTCAGAAAAATGCATGCTAAAGTAAGACCTGTTGTTCTATCAACTGTCTCAGTTTATACAAGAGCAATTTTAGTACTGTTTATATGTTCCCCCAATATATTTGGCCTTGTCCAGATTTAATGCATTAACAGGTTGAGAGGTACATGGAAATAAATTGCTTTATAGAATTAGGCATAGCCAAACCTCTCAACTGTCCCTGATTTTGGCTCATAATGTTGCTCTTCCCCCTAATAATCCCTCCGCAAAATAGCAATTTTGGAAGAAAATATGGAGGGTTTACAATTAAGAAATATAACTGTAATAATCAGAGTTATAAATTACTTTTATTTCAGAAATGCATGTAGATTCTTTTATTTTGTCAGCTGCTCAAGTTAGCAGTACTAATATTAAAGTGTCCCTTCTTTGACAGGTTCCCAGCTGTATTGTGTGGCTATTTTATATTTTTACATCACATTTTGGTCCATTTTTCATAAAATTGTGTTTTTTGGCAAATTAGTGGCAAATCATTAAAGACTGAAGTTAGAAAATAATGACAGACATTTGAGTTTCAGATTTCATACCATTCAGAAAATTCATACTAATGCAAGACCTATTCTATTATCTTTCTAAGTTTATAAGAGCAATATTTAAAAATTGTCCTTATTTTTGGGCCTTTGTCCCACTTCTATTTATGGCTTTGTCCAGATTTCTTGCTCTGAGGGTGAGAGGTATGACAAATGTTTCATGGCCATCACAGTCAGCCAGAGAAATTTCAAATTGTGGCATACTTGTTGCACCCCACTCCCCCATGTAGTGACTCTGGATGTGTTGAAGCAAGACAAGGAGTAGTTATGCAGTGTAAATGTGCAGAGTATCCCCCCATCCAAGGTAGACACAAGTACTAGAGTGGCTTTTCATCAGTCCTTAATTTTTGAAGAATGGTCTGGTTTCTGTCATATATTTTGTACTGTTGATTTATGCTTATTACTCAAAGTGCCTGTTGCTCTGTGTTTAAGTAGCAATACTTTAATGACCATCAGGTAAGCTTGGCTGAGATTGTAAGATGCAAGTAAGCTTTAATAAGCATACTGTTAAAGAACTGCCAACATTGAAAGCCTTTCTGTTGTTGCCATGTAGAGAATACTTAACTAGATAATGTATAAGCCTTGGGTATTGAAATGGATATGACAGTATTTGTAATAAAGGACAGGATTACATTATTTTAAGAAGCTCATTACATTTGTTGGAGACTTGCAATCATCTTTGAGGCTTTACCCGTAAACCAAACAGAATGCCAATCTATCATGTGTGGTACATTGCTTTTACAGTAATCCTTTAAGCTATGTATCTTGAGCTTATTTCTTGTTTGCTTTTCATTTTTTATTTTGATCATGTTTTTCCCATGAAACAAGTAGATAGTTGTCAGGCAGCAGGTCTTTTTTTGGATAAGAAACATTTTTACAAGTGGGGGCATCAGAGATTTCTGATTTCAGCATGTTACTTGGTACTTTAATAAAGCTGAATATAAATTATAATTAGAACTGCAGTGCAAGAAGTGGTTTGAGTTGAGTGCTGCTTGTTTTTCTTATACTTGATTTTGATTGGCATTCCAGTAATGCATTTAAAAAGTAATTTATTTTTTCATGTCTCACAACCTTTTTGTTTCCATCTAGATATTAAGTAAGCTGTCATGCAGCCAATGCATTGAAGTATTTTTATTCTTCTACACTTCATTTTGTCTTGATTGGACTCTCATAATGAAGGTTTGGCACCCAGGGCAGTGCATTTAGTTAGTTTTTGTGGTTTTGAGCATAGCTCCTCCCCTTTCTAGTTGGCTGCACCCCTTCCCATTGACCCCACCCATTCAGCTGTCTCCTGCAGCCCCCCTTTGATTTGAAGTCACCAGCCGCCACTGCTACTAACTGGTGACATAATCATAATGGCTACCCCACTACCCATCCCATCTTTAAGGGAACAACAAAAGAATGGGCCAGGGCCAAAAGCCTACAAGCCAGGTGAGAGAGCTTTGCATGCTTAGCAGGTCTAAGGTGGCCCTTCTGAAGAAAAAAAGCAACAAAGAAAATATTTGCTATACTTTATAGTGTTAATAAGTCCATTTAAGTTCCAAGAACCTACTTTTAGTGCCATCAGAGAAGGTTATGCAAAACACTGTCCATAACTTGACTCTCCACTAAGTAAGTCAAAATTAAGGATGGAAAATATTATGACTCTAAATATGCTAATGCAACGAAGAGTGAAAGACTCAACAACTCACCAGGAGAGAAATGGAGATGAATACACACGTCTGTCAACCATGATGTCAGCACAAACAAGCAGTGGAACTGTTTATCCATCTAACATAAATTTTTTTTGTTTTTATGCATCATCTCCAGGTTCATTGCAGAGTGGCTCTACTACTGACCCCACACTAGGCCCATTCATTCCAGAGACACAGCAGGCAGGTTTTCTAAGGCTGGGGGAGAGAGCTATGGTCCATTCGGTCTCTCCCTAAAATCTATCAGCCCTTCAGTTCCCTTATTGAAGTCAGGTGGTCAGTATTCCGGACTGATGGAAGCACCCACTCCCATTTGCAACTCCCCCAAATCTACTACTGCTCTCCTGCAAGGGGAAGTGTCCATCCACTTGCTGAATTATCCTCAGCTTCTCTGGTGCTAAGCACCATAACAGCATGGATTTAACTGGGATGGACTCCACTGGATAATACCTAGTGCTCCCAGTAGGTGCCACACTTGTGACAAGACACAGCTGCCTCCCTCTCCCCTGGATGGGTAAGCTAGCAATGGTCGCTCACTTCACCCCACCCCCCAACCAGCTCCTACAGGCACCTGAGCTACTAGTCCAGTTTACATCACCTTCATCATAGTCCTGGCTTTATCCTCTTACACTCTGGAGCTAGCTCCATCCAACAAGAAAAATACAAAATGAGCTCTCCTGTGCATTAAAGTCAATGCCATACACACAGGAATCCTGACACAAAGGAAACGACAGTTGTAGATAAAATAAAGGTATCTAACAAACAGATGATGATGAGCAGATACCTAAGAAATGCTTTGAACTCCACCTCCCTCCAGCCTGTCCCATGAGTTTATATGCAATGACAGTTTGTGTCCACAGGCCATGAACTAAGAACATATTAGTAAATAAATATCTGAGTGACCATACAGTTGCATGCCATTGTCTGAGAACTCTCTCACATGACTATAGTACCAGACCAGTTTTAAGTACATACACATGAAAGGGTAATATGGTCACATGAAACACATTTCTGTACAAAGGATAGAGTGAAACCAGTGAAGAGTGGGCAACAGAAGGCTTGCAGACAAAATTGGGTATGAAAATTTGGGAATTGCCTAGAATAAGACAACATTAGCAGAAGTTGTCGGGAGAGTACACGCAAGTGGGTTGGTACATAGAAGGCAGAAAGTGGGAAGTGCAGTCATTAAAGGGAAAATAAAGATAAAGGAAAAAGTTATGGAAGGAAAATGTGAATCTATAAAAAGTGATAAGAAAGAGACAGAAACAGAGGTAGCCAGGCAAGGCCAAAGCCCACAAGGTGAGCTGGAGGTAGGTGGGTAGGATGGGCATTCAGCCAGATGGAAGAGACAAGGGACACGAGACAGAGGAGTTGGTACAGATTGCAAGTAGGATGTGGAAGAGAATCACAGGAACAGACAGCAGAACCAGCAAGAAGGACTAAGACTGGTGGCAGTGGATGTGGAAACGTTACAGATAAGAGGGTTAGAGGCATGGGGCAAGAAGCAAAGGAGAGAAGCGGTGAGCCAGGGTGGGAAAAGATACATAAATATGAGGGTTAGAGGCAGAGGGAAAGAAGCAAAAAGAGGAGAGGTGAGCTAGGGCAAGAAAAGAGCGACAGATTGGAGAGTTAGAGGCACAGGGCAAGAAGCAAAGAAGAGGAGAGGCGAGCCAGGGTGGGAAAAGTAAAATAAATAGGAGGGTTAGAGGCAGAGGGCAAGAAGCAAAGGAGAGGTGAGCTATGGTGGAAAAAGAGAAACAGATTGAAGGTTTAGAGGCATGGGGCCAGATGCAAAGGAGAGGTGAGCTATGGTGGAAAAAGAGAAACAGATTGAAGGTTTAGAGGCATGGGGCAAGATGCAAAGGAGAGGTGAGCTATAGTGGAAAAAGAGAAACAGATTGAAGGTTTAGAGGTGTGGGGCAAGATGCAAAGGAGAGGTGAGCTATGGTGGAAAAAGAGAAACAGATTGAAGGTTTAGAGGCATGGGGCAAGATGCAAAGGAGATGTGGGGCAAGCTAGGGTGAGAAAAGAGAAGAGGATTATGGTGACTGGAAAATCAATCACAAAAGGGATAAGGAGCCTAAGCAGGTGAAAAAGTTGAGATCAGATTTGAGTGAAACTGATTTCAGTGAGTGATTAGACTGAGTACAATTTGGGAAAAGGTGGGTAAAGTGATCACCAAGGAGAAGGAGTGTGTACAAGATGTGAAGCATATACTTAACAATGGCCTGTCAATGGAAATACCTGACAGTGAAGTAAGCATGGCCAGGGAGGAGTCAGGGAGATGTCAGGAGAGGGTTTAAAGAAAGGATTATGGGAGTACAATGATTGGCTGTGGCAGAAGATGGGAGTCAAAGGCTTAGGACAGGCAGGAGGGGAGAGGAGATCTGTGGAAGGCACAGACTTCATCTTATCCCAAAAATGACAGTTGTGCTCAGCTTTGGGATGGAAATGTACATTCTGGCACTCATTCCCTTAAACTAATACAAAAGGGAGAAGGCAGGGTGACAGAAGCAGAACAGGGGATAGGTATTTACATAGAAGGAAAAACAGTTGGAGAAAACAGGAGAGGAGCAAACAAGGGTGACTCAGGCAGTGGAAGGGTAGTCTTACCCTGCAGTGAAGGATTCTGGGTAGGAAGATGGGGTGCTGCAAAGAGTGAAATAGAAAGGGAGGGATGACATTTCTAGTAACAAACCATGAACAAATTACATAAGGGATGGGACATAAAGGGTCTAAATACAGGTTATTCAAGAATGACAGAAAATGGAAAATGTGGGTGGAATAATAATCTGCACAAAGAAGGGCATCAGATGTGTGGTCAGAAAGATCAAGGAGAACATCAGAACACAAACTGGGCAAGGGTACAGCCAGGATTACAAGGTAGGTTAAATGCCCAGACAATTAATGTAGAGGACAGGTGGGACAGCTGGAGGACTGATACAGTGTGTGTGTTGTTTTTTAAACACCTTCATTGAATTATGACTTGTGACATAGGCACATTCACATTTATATAATAGCAACCAAACTGTATTAACAAGTTAAAATTAACAAACATGCTTCACATATACTGCTATATATCATATAACCTATGCAACATTACATAAATTAATTCATTTTCTGCCCATGTTTTTTTAAACAAGAAACATCTTTATTAAACCATCACTTATGACATAAGCAATCATGCATTTATATAAATGAAAACAAACCACACCGACACAATCCTAGTTGCAAGCATTTTACATCACAAACCATACTGACACACTGCCAGTTGCAAACATTATACAGCACTCACTCATAATCTACCGAATCATTTTCAGTCAGACATTACATAGCTCATTTAAGTCCTGCCTTCTTTTGAACCTCATTCCTCCCCTGTATGTATTCTTCCCAGAATTCCCATTTTTCCTATGTAGTTTGCTCCTACCTTTTTCTACAGATCTCAGTTCTAGTTGTTTTATTTCTGTTACTATGTTCCCTGCTTCTAATATAGTCAATTTAGACTTTGATTTCCTTTTTTCTAGTAATTGCTTTTTTGGCAGCCACCATAATTAGAGACAGCAAGGCCTTATACCATGTTTAGGTAGTTCTGGTTCTGTATCATAGCTCAGAAAAATCATCTCCCTCATCACACCAATCTGCCCACCCAGCATCTACAACAGTGCATCCCATAGGGAATACTTAAAGTCCGCCAACTCACTGCACTCCCAGAAAATATGTTCCCAGTTACCTCTTTCTTTCCGTCACATTTCCGATATTTACTACCTACCTGAGGAAAAAATTATCTGTAATCTACTTGGGGTATAAAACTATCTATTTAAATATTTGCAAGCAAAAATCCTAAATCTTCTAGATTTTGTTGCATATTTGAGAGACGTACATATATCCTCCCATTGTTTCTTTGTGAATATCTTATCTAATCTCTATTCCCAATCCTTTCTAAACTTCTGTAATTGATTCTTATAGTTCTCATGCAATATTTTATATGCTAAATCTACTGATTATTCTTTTTAATGGCAACTTCTGTTGTACATTCTACTAACAACTCTGCCAGAGCGGGTCTTTCGTTTAGGATACTCCCCCATTTCTTTCTCTTTTTCTTTGCCTATACTCTGATATCAGTCCTTGATAGAGAAGGCAGTCTCTAACCTGCAGTCCAGATAAATTCTTGGCATCTTCCAATTCTATCATCTTCCCCTCTCTAGTTATTTGCTCCCAACACCTTGGCTCCTTTGTCAGTTTTCTCCAATAAATTCCAGCTCCCTCTAGTCTATTGTCTGTATCCCTAATTGCAGTTATCTCTACCGGCAGAATCTCTTTTCTCCATTCCAATGTTGGCTTAGTTGTTAGAATACTTTCTGCTACTTTATGGATATAATATTCTGTATGATTGTTGTTATTCTCTTTAAAGGCCTGCATCCAAAATTCCAGTCTCTCCTGATTTCTTGAGCTTTCCCCTTGTTTCAACATCATCCCTTTCCACTTTGAATTATAGTTTTCTGCTTGTGTTATGTACAGGATCCAACTGCATAGCTCTGAAATTCCTATTCAAATTGGGTAATCCCAATCCACCCTGATCCACTAGAAAAATCAGCTTATCCTACTTGACTCTTGCCATCTTTTCCTCCCAGATAAAGTCATTGAGCTCTTTTTAATTGCTATCCACAGCTTCTTCTCTGGTTGATAAAAATATGCCTGACCTGTGTATAAGTCTAAAGGGGCTAAAAACATATCCATATAACAAAGCTTCCATTTTCTCAGTTTTTTTATTATCTTTTATTTAGTCTCTTCCCACCTATCCTTAGCTGCCACACCAGAATAATTGTTAATCCATACTCCTAGATATTTAATTTTACCATGTGCCATAAATAAGGATATTACTGAACCAATTCATGTGTGGGCACATAATTTACTGCTATTGCCTTTGTGTTAGCTTCATTAATTTTGTATTCCGAAAAGATTTGAAACTGTCACAAAATGTTCCACAACACTGTAATGTCTCATTTTGGTCTTGTCACATATAAAATACTATCATCTGCAAATAGGGCCAGCTTTTATTGACTACCATATGAATTATGTCCTTGAATTTCTGAGTCCCTTATTTTCTTTGCCAGTGGTTCTAAATATAATGCAAATAACAATGGGGAAAGAGGACACCCCTGTATGGTTCTTCTGCTCAAGCAGAAATTATCAAAAAGGACCCTACCCACTTTAATGTTCACCTCCGATCTCTCATACATCTTTCTAATCAACCTTATATATTTTTTTCAGGAAATGTAAATACTTCCATTACCCTGCTCATAAAGTCCCAGCTTATTCTGTCAAATGCTCTCTCTGCATCAACACTCACCAACAACAATCGTATTTTCTTACACTCTGTTTCCCTCTGGATCATCAGTGTTCTGTTAATGTCATCAGATATTTGTCTTCCCTCTGCAAAAACCACATTGATCCATGTCTATCAATTTTGGCATTACTTTTGTCATTCTTTTAGCCATTATAGACATGAGCACTTTATAATCATGGTTTAGTATTAAAACGGGCCTGGCTGTATGAAGCTGGATCTGATGGATCTTTACCCTCTTTAGGTATTACAGCTACCATGCTTTCTTGCAGGATGTTGCTACTTCTCCTCTTCTTAAAATACTGTTAAGCAAAACCTTCCTGATTTTTATCAGTTTTTTTCCCTCCTAGCTTCCAAACTACCATCTGTTCCTTGTGCCTTTCATGTAGTTATTATTGGCACATGATCTGAAATAGTTAGTGGGTGCATATCAAAACCTTCAATTTAATGCACATGTTCTTATGAAATGTAAATTCTGTCTAGCCTTGCTCAGTTTTTATACCTTGGGGAATAATATGCAAATTCACTCTGAACTCCTATTACTGAATTCACATCTTCCATGTCAAATATTTTAATACATTTCTTCTTCAAAAATCTACCCTCCTTTGTTATACTTTCCCTTCTGGGCTCCCCAGACATATCTTCACTGCTGGAAATCACATTTGAGTCCCTACCTATAAATAATAATCCTTGCTGAAAACTGATTATTTGTTTCTTAATTTTCTTAAGCTCCATTATAGCAGTTTTAGGTAGACTATAAATACATGCCATTGTAATCTTCTTGCCTCGCCACTAGCTCCTTAGCACTAGAAACCTGCCATTATTCTCTTTGTTATCCTCTTCTATCACTATTGGAGCTCCTCTTGCAATTAATATAAGTATTCCTCTTTTCCTTTGCCCCAGATACTCTGCTGAATAACCATCTTGAAAACCTTTCTTTGTCAAATTCACATGTTGAGTTCTTTCTAAGTATGTGTCCTGTAACATAGTTATTTGTACTCTACATTTTTAGTGTAGGTCGCTACTTTCTTTTTGTACTTATCTGTGAGAACGTTGACATATAAAGATATTAGAGAAAGCATCATTGCATTAAAAAGTTATTATTCCCACATTTTATGTATAATACCTTTTTTGTTAAATGTCTAGATCCAGCTTTTCTGTTTTTTGTGTTACATGCATACACTTTTTGGTGGGTTGAACTTTTATTCATCTGTTTCTTGTCATATCCATTTGAGTCTATGTCACATCTTACAGAACTTTTTGTTTTACTGAAAGACCTCAAACAAAAAAACAAAACAAAACAAAAAAAAAACACATGGATGGTGTAGTCATTGCTTCTACTAAGTGCTAATTGGTTTTGTCTTTTGTCTGAATGCTTTCAGAGAACATCACGTCCTAGTGGATTTCTCTTTTCTTTTTTTTTCTTAGCCAATCACTCTCCACCCGACTGTAGTCAGCTTCTCTTTATTAGATTGTCTCCATGGAGACATGAGAACCAGACAGCCAGTTTATCTTTATCAAATTGTTTCCATGGAAACATAAAGACCAGCTGCAGAATTGCCACTAATCAAACATGCATTTGCTAGAAAAAAGCCTCATAACATTCCACATTCTTTTTCATTACTTGCTCTCTCTTAAAACCTGTTACCAAATCAATCTAAGGTCCTTAATCCAGTCATTCCACTATGCAAGTATGAGAAAAAAGCACATTGTTTTTTCTCTTGTCATGCTTTTTTAACCAGGCTTTTTCTTTTACATTGCAGAGTCGACATTTCTTAAAACTGAACAAAAAGAAAGAGAGAAGAGAGAAAGAAAACAAAACTGTAGCATCTGATTACAATCCATATTACACTTAAAATATCTGAGAAAACTTTACTTTATAGCATGTAAAGAAAACCACACACCACAAAAATAGTACTATTTAAGAAAAAAATCTTTACTTACAATTAAGTTTCTCCCTCCTCTTCCCCTCCCCAAAGCACTTTTCCAAACATTAATGACAGGCATATGGTAGGGCATATGCTTTAGAATCTCCCACAAGTCCAATAAATTCTGAAAAAGTCCAATATCTCCAGATTTTCTTGTCATATTTCCCAAATATACTTATTGCATTGTAAACCCACATTAACTTATTGGTTTTACTTCTGTTAATCTCCATCTCCCAGATCTTGTCTCTGCTTCATTTCCAATGTACTTTCAATTATTCTAGCCAACTCTTGTGCACCCTTCCTTCTCTCTAGCATTTTTGTTGAAACATTGGATAAGGTTTGAAAGGTACAGTCTCTCTGTGTTCTTTATTAGTAGAAGAACAAGAAACAGAATCTCCTTCTGTTTCACAGCTTATTTTTTGTTTTGACAAACTTTTGTATTTTCTCCTTAGCATGTACTTCATTAAAAAATGATTTTGTCCCTCCAGGGAAGACTACCTTAAAGACAGCTGGGTACAACAGTTTGAATCTCACACCTGCATCTCGACATTCCCTGAATAGTAGAATAAATTTGCTCCTCTTGTGCCTGGTTCTCCAGAAACACTCTGCTGTGTCCCACTTTTAGTACTTTGTCCTTATGCCACAGTTTTGTCAGAATTAACTCCTTCTGCTGGTAGGGTTGCATCTTTACTATTAAAGGTTTAGGTTGCTTTCACATAGCCAGGTTTAAAGCATACACATGATGTGCATTTTCAGCTGCCAACTCCTGCTGTGGAATATCAGTCCAGGTGCTTGTTTGTGCTTTCATAAAATTAATGCAGTCTGTTCCTTCCAGCTTCTCTGGTATAGCTGAAAATCTCAAGTTTTCCCTATGTGTTCTGTCCTCTAATTCTATGATTTTCTGAGCAGTCTCATATTCAGCTAGCCTTTTCTTCATTTCAACCTCTGAGTTTTGCAGCTTTACTACCTGATCTGAATATCTGTTTAAAGCTACTTCCATTTTTCCAACCTTTTGCAGTTTCTGTTGATATACTCTATCAGTGTTTCATTTATTTTAATCAGTTATGTGTGTAGTTGTCTTGTTTCTTCCTGTAGGTTCCTGGAATTCATGTCTGGAGATTGCATTGCTTTTTGCTGAACAGCTGCAGAACTTTCCCCAGTCAATGTTTCTTCCTTACTTTTGGTAGCTGATTTTTTCCAGGTCCTCTGTATTTCTTTTTTTTCTGATATCCAGGCAGTACAATTACTAGGCAGTTGCTGAAATTTACCTATAAACAAAAGTCTACTGGCCTTCTTTGCTGAGTTTCTGTTTTCCCACTGGGAGGACTAGAATTATGCTGTTACTCAATGTGCAGCCATCTTGGAAGTTCAACTGATACAGTGCATTGTTCACCAAACATAATGTGACAGCAGGATGAGAGACGGAAGAAGAGAATAAGAGTATAGGATAGCTGGAAGAGGACAGTTGTTATGGGGGATATGAATCCTCCATGAGCAGAATGGGAGATTCTAGACAGCATTATTGAAAGGGTGCAGGACTTATTTGAGGCCATAAGCCATGAGGGGTTCAACCAACTATTAAAGATGTACTAGAAAGAACAGAAAGAACAGAATCCTCACCATGGTCCTAATCAATGTAGATGGTGTCATAGATGTGCAAGTTAATGCACTGCTAGTCATTGTTGATCTTATGACTGTATTCTTTACAATATGGGTGAAAGGGTAAGAAGACAGAGAAAGACAATGGTGTGGGATCTCAGAAAAGTGAGTGGAGTATGGCTGCACTGTGGAAAATGGTCAAAAATGAGTTAGAAGACTGGAAGCAACTCAATGGAGTAGACAAGCTGTTAGAATAGGGACTGATGGAGTACTCAGGGATAGGGACAAGGATGTAAGGAAGAGAAAAAGCAATAAGGAAAGAAGGCCATTGTGGCTTGATCGGAATGTGAGGCCGGCAATTAGGGAAAAAAAAAAATAGGGTCTACTAAGAGATGCGAAGTGGGAGGTGGGGAGATGGAGGAACCACAGTATGAAGAGGCTAGCAGAACAATAGCAAAGCTGTTGATGGCAACAAAACTTAAAGATGAAAGGGTGTTAGCAATAGGGGATCAAAAAGGGGAAGTATTTTTTTTAAAGTATACTGAAAAAGAAGGAAGTGAGGGACTGAATAGGTCAGACTGTGAAGTGGTGCAAGGGAGATTATAAAAGGCTGTAAAAGGCAGCAGAGATAATTAATATTCTGCTTCAGCCTTGGCAGAAACAAACTATGGGGTGGTTGCCATACTAAGAGGGAGGCAGGGCAGCTTGAGGAGAACAGTGGAAAGGCAGGGCAACATTTGGAGAACAGGGGGACAGCTACCAAGTTACAGAGTGAGGAGAACTAGAGAGAACTGGCTACTCTAAGGGAGGATGAAGCACATGGGCCAGATGTCTGTCACCTAGAGTCCTACATAATCTAGCCAGTGTGTTGGCAGACTCCAAGATGGATATGCCTAACAGATCACTGGCTAGTGAAGAAGTGCCAATGGGATGGAAAACACTAATTGTGGTACCCTTCTAGAAAGGGGGAGGGGTGAGTAGAGATTTATAAAATGGTGTATGACTGAGAAGCACACTAACTACAATTCTATCCTATACACTGTTTGAATACCAGACAAAAAGGCAACTAAAAAAAGTTGTGGATGAGAAGAACCTGAAGGCTGATGGCTTCCTGCAAACTTGAGGAAAAAATAAATCAGATGCACTCAGAAGTATTTAAATTAAATGGTACTTTGGAAGACAAAATAAGAGCAAATCAAAGGAGTTAAAAATAGAAATAGTACTAAATAAACAATGGATGAACTGCTGTTTGAAGAAGTCAGAAACAGAAATGAAGGAAAGAATGAAAAAGGTTGTGGAGTCAAATGAAATCTTTCAGACAATGATACATTTTGAAGATGGAGCATGAAGAGAAAACCTGAGGTTTTCTGCAGGATCAGGAAGCTGAAAGGAATGGACTTCCTTAACTTTACTTAGGCACACATAAATAAATGGATCTATGCTCCACAAAAAGATTTAACTGAGAGGGTGCAGCCTATGTGTGTTCCTAATTTAACCTCCAGGAAGAAGCTGAGACCCATATTGTTTAAAATGCAGTCATACCAGTAGAAGGAGATGTTTCTGACAAATTATGGTAAAAAGGAAAAGTGCTGAACATTGATGATACTAAAGAATTTGTTGAAAATGACATCATTTTACTGCATTCTGCTTACAATTTCATTTCATATTGTAATGGGATCTACTATCTATAGCTCTCAACCTGCAGACATTGAAAATAGGAACAATGGCCCTTGAAAAATAGGAACATCCAGCTAAAAATCTGGACTTCTAATTAGCATAAAACGTGAATACCAGATAGGACATAACTCTTCCAGCTTCCAGCAGGAATGTGGGATACTACTCAGAAACACATTTAAGAAACACAGTGCGGCAAATATGATGGAAAAATATAAGCAGATTATCAAAAAGACAGCATAAAATCTGTAGACTTTAATGAACTATATCACAAAACTCCACCACACAAGATCATGTATTTTTGCTTCTGAAACAGGGAGTAGATGTCTGTTCTCTTTCTTTAAATTATTGTTTCCACTAGTATGTTGGTCATGCAGTGTGGTTTTCTGTGTACTAGACAGTTTCAAAATAGCAGGTGATGCGGGGGGATTCAGAAATTGTGTGAAGGGTAATCAAGCCAAGAAATAGTGACATCCCTTACAAAATGGGACACCCTAAATTAGACCAGAAAATAGAACGGTTGGGCATTGGGCTGGCACTTTGGCACCGTAAAAAAAATCGACTGACAATCATTAGCGGACCGGAGTTGTGCTGTGACGACCCCTAACCAGGTAAAAGCCGAAAGAAGAACAAACCTCCACAATAGGAGCAGTTGAGAGGTCTGCTACTATCTGTTGTTGCCATTTTTATCAAACTGTACAGATTCTGTGTATGTCTACTTCTGACACGAGTTACAGCTGAAAAGGATCCTCAAACCAGTTAATTTATTCAGTTAAATAAACTATTAAATAATGTCTATGCAATGAAGTGTTCATTCTGAAGGCGACAGTAAGTGGTACATAAGAGAGAAACAGGTCAGTAAAAAACAGGCTAGTTACACTATTTCATGTTGTACCTTTCGCTGACCTCCTTGACCTTGGAAATGTTTGAAAAGAGGATCTTCTTCTCACGGATAATGATGGTGTTTTCAAGCTCCTTGGAGTTCATGAAGTGATCAATCAGAACATTAAGTGATCTGAGGTAGGACGCTTCTGATGTCAGCACTTCAAACATGCTCTGTGGGAAAGAGGAGACAGAATGTAACATTTTAATTGGCTTGCAGCTCATGTACGACATTCCAGAACTTGTCCACTAATCTGCAAAAGAGCAGCACAAAATGATGTCAGAGCCAGGTTAAAACATTTTATTGTATAAAAACACATAAGCGCTTCCACTGTTCAAGTACTGCCTTCCTCAGATGTGAATAAACAACAAACAAATCATCCTTTATATAGCATAAAACACCACTCCAATTAATAATCACAATCAAAGAATTAAAGAGCCACACTCTTAGAAAATGCAATAAAGCACACACTAATAACAAAATCTATATAAAAAATAAGTTCTTAAATAATGTTGAAGAATGCTTAAAAAATTAAAAACATACACCCTTAACAGGTTAGTAAATATGAAAAATATAAAAAAATATATAAAAGATATATAAAAGATGTATATACTAAAGGCAGCATGTATAATAGTCCATACAAGTGTTCACCTGGAAACTGTCAAAGCTCTATCTAGGTTGAGGTTTAGCCTTCAAAATAAGTTTCAGAAGAGCCTTGCCATTCAGGGCCTTGCTACTATCTGCTCTCAGCCTCACTACCGATTACATCTTATTGATCTCTGTCTTGTTCTTTATATCTCCCAGCCTCTCATCTATCACTGCTCTACCAATAACCAAAAACTTAAACTGATGTGTGGTATCACTGTCCATCACATGTTTAGCTAAGGCCTGTTTGTCATTCCACTGGTGATGTAATATACATGTTCTCTTATTCTACCCGTTAATCTCCTGTCCATTTTACCTACATAGAATAATTACACACCACACAGTGGGCCAAGTAAACTATATGTCTGGTATCACAATTGGCCTCTAGCCTGAAAACAAAGTTCATATTCAAATCCGGATTAAAAAACTTTCCAGAAGTATCAAGGAATTTGCAATATTTATACTTCAAACAAGGTAAAGTTACTGTTGTACTATTTACATTACAACCATCTCCCAATTTCTTTGGCTAATATCATCATCATCATCATCATCAGCCCCCTTTTTCCTATTTTTTCTACATGGGGTCGGGGTATCGTGTTAACTGCCGCCAACTCTCTCGAGTCAGTGCCACACTCCTGCCTTCTTCAACACTCATGCCTGACTGTCTCAGATCTTCTTTCACACAATCCATCCACCTCTTTGCTGGACATCCTCACTTCCTCTTACCTTCTTCCTGTCTGTCCCAAATCTTCCTCACTGGATTGTCTTCTGCTTTTCTGCATATGTGTCCAAACCACTGTAATCTGTTCTCTTTGATCTTTTCTGCAATTGGAGCTACTTTGGCTTCTGCTCTTATGTCCTCATTTCTTTGTCTGTCCCACAGTGTGCATCCTACCACCCTTCTCAGGCACTTCATTTCCATCACCTCTAGCTTCTTCTAGTACTCTGCCTTTACTGCTCAGGTGTCTGTACCATACAGTAGTACTGGTCGAACCACTGTCTTGTACATCTTACTTTTCAGCTTCTTCAACATTCTTCTGTCATAGACTACACCTGACACTCTATGCGAGTTGCCTGCAGCCCCTCTGATTCTAGCTCTGACCACTTCATTCAGACTTCCCTTCTCCTCAACCACCCCTCTCAGATACTTGAAGCTGTTTACCTGTTCCACTATCATCCCTTCTATCTCTATTCTCAGCTTCTTCTGATTTCCTCAGTTTGCTGCCATCACCACCGTCTTAGCTGTGCTTAATGTCATCCCATGTGCCTCCAGTTTTGCATTCCATTCTCCTATCCTTTGCTGAAGTTCTAGCTCAGAGTCTGCCTGTAATGTCACATTGTCTGCATACAGTAACTTTGTTGATCTGTCCCCTCCGACCTGTAAACTATTGTAGTCCATCACCAGTATGAACAGCAGTGGGCTCAGAGACGAACCCTGGTGTACACTCACTCCCACTGGGAACCCCTCTGTGAGGCCAAGCACTGTTCATACTTGAGTCATTGGGTCCTTGTACATAGCCTGCACTAATTCTACCAATGTTTCTGGGACTTCAAACCACCACAGTACTGCCCACATCAGCTTTCTTGGGATCTTGTCATATGCTTTCTCCAAGTCTAGGAATGCCCAGTTGGACTCTCTCCTCATCTCTAGCTTCTTCTCAAGTATCTGTCTCACTGCAAGCATCAGGTCAATTGTGCTGCAGCCTGATATGAATTGAAACTGCTCGTCTCCCATCTTACATTTGACTGCTCTGCATTCCATTTATCAATCACTCTCTCCAGAACTTTCATGCAATGTGATATGGGTTTGATGCCTCTGTACTGCCCACAGTTGTGGATGTCCTCTTTGTTCTTGTACACTAGCATGAGTATGCTTATTCTCCGGTCATCCGAAATATGCCTTTTTCTCCACATTGCTATTAGTACCCTCGGGAGCCATTTCTCCCCTACCTCACCTAGCATCTTTATCATATCTGCAGTGACTTCATCTGGGCCTGCTGCTTTCCCCAACTTCACTTTCCTTAGTGCTGTTCTTACTTCTTCTAGGGTGGGATTCTCTTCTTCTCTTATCGTAGGCATTTCTGGGGCAGTACAGCTTCTGCGGGGTTTTCTTCATTCAGAAGCTGCTGGAAATACTCCTTCCATCTGCCTTTGATGTCCTGTGGACTGGTCAGCAGGTTATTGCTGGTATCCCTTCTGAAGGGTGTCTATCTTCTTTATCTTTCTATCTTTGCCTTGCAACCTGATATAGTTTTTTTGTGCCACTTACTGTGTCACTCTCCAGAAGCTGATAGAGTTTCTTTGGATAACACATAACCTTTTAAGAGATTTCATATTCTTGTAAACAAATGTAGGACCGGGTCCTACAATTTTGCTGATGTCCTCATCAGCATTAAGGATGGGCTAGAACTTTTTATATGCCTCTAAAACTGGCCTCACATTACTAGAAAACAAAACAGGCATCCTAGTGACACTTTTACTCATCACATTCTCTCCCCCCCATTATTATCCATTGCTCTAATATCAGAAAAATATGGTTTGGCTTCTGTATGCCTCATACCCTCTACCTGTATCAGGATGCCACTAACTCTTCTTGAGTTATAACTTCTGCCCACAAATCTAGTCTCTATATCCTTTAACTCCTGCCAAAACACTTCATCTTCAACACATAATCTGGAGTGTCATGCCTTGCTGTTTCACTATATTATCAAAAACTGGTAATGAGGATCTGAAAATAACTTTCTCCATGGCTGTTTTGCAGCTGGGGGTGTGCAATCCACACACGCACGCACACACACACACACACGCACACACACACACACACGCACACACATGCACACACGCACACACGCACACACGCACACACACACACACACACACACACACACACACACACACACACACACACACACACACACACTCAGTTTATTACAACTTCCAGCAAGTTCCTGAAACTAAGCTATAGGAATAATCATCCACGATTTTTCCAAAGTTGGTCACAGAAGTCCATATATCAATATTCTGACAGCTGAAGAGTTTTATGTCAGCCCATTTCCAGACCTCATGTTAAAGAGCACTTTTATACGAGGGACCATCAGCAATGCTCAAAGATGAATTATGCAGATCTGTGAGGATTCCTTACCCATGTGCAGTAGACAGGCCACTGCATAATATTCACATACTGGTGAATATGAGGACTTGTAACTGTACACCATCATCTGCCAGGGGATACAAACATTAATTCCAGTTCACTGACTTATTTTCACAACGGTTTAGTTGTCTAATTATTATTGCTGTTTTGTATATTTAACCCTTTTTGTGGATTTGATTTTTAAGCTTTGAAGAGTTCTTGTAACTCAAGGTGCCAGTCCAGTGTAATAAAGCTGTTTTAGCCTCATTTATTACTTTCTTGTTAGGAAAATAAGAGCATGAATAGAGAAATGTGGGGTAAACTCAGCCTTCTAGTGTGTCCTGCTGTAAAGAACAATCTCATGTCAAAATGGAAAAAATGCAACAATATGAGTTTAGAACAACTGTTTTGAACTAGATGGTCTAGAGTGGGACTACAGACAATATCTGTCAGACAACAGAAATGCCTAAGTACCTAAACCAAAGTAGACCTAGCAGAAGTCCTTGGAAAGAAACATGCAGTCAAGCTTCCAGCTGTGGAAATGCTAGAAGGCTTCTGTAGCAGTCAACAGCCACTGCCATTATGAGGAATTTGAGAAATACATGCTTAGGTGAACAACAGCTCTGTGTACTGAAGGTGCAAAATTGCCTCAGTATAAATACAATCAACCTACTGTATTTTCAAAAGATCTAGATAAATGCCTGACTTTTCTGTGCCATAGAATTAAAAGCTGTTTTAAACAGTTACCATCGTATAGGACATATTTCTTTTTTTCTTCGTTTTTGCTTCCATCCCAGGACCAGGACCCCTAGGTTGCTTGAGGGCTCCTATAACTTCACTCAGTTGTCCTATTTTCCTGTCACAATGGGAGCTAATTATTGCCAGGCTAGGAGAGAGCCCTATGGCCTATTTGCTCCTGCCTGAGAATCCCTATCATCCCTCCATTCCCCAGTGACAGTTGGGTGGCAGGGAGCATGCCAATTTGCTTGTCATTTGGAGAATCCCATTATCTCCACCCTATGCAGCTTCTCGACCTTGCATTCTCTGTTTCTTGGTTGAAACTATGCCTTTGCACACCGATTTCTCTTTGGCCACATAGTCCGAATGGACTAGTGGCACTGTGGAATACGCCAGCTCAGAACTCCACTAGTTGAACTTGTAGTGTTTCCACAAGAGCCCGAAAGAAAATCAACTAGAAAAGGTGAAGAGAAAACACTGACTGGAAAGAATCCTGCTGCTGTTCAGCAAAAAAACAGTTCAAACTCCAGCTTTGGTGCAAGACATGACTTCCAGTAATCTACAGAAAAAATAAGTTGAATGTGTTCAGAGCTGATTAAAACAAATGAGACACTGAAGAACTATATAAACTTAAATAACAAAAGGCTGGAAAAAGTGGAAAACTTTAAACACATTCAAAAGAGCTGATAAAACTGCAAAAGTAAGAGTTTGAAATGGAAAAAAAAAGGCTTGCTATGAGACTGCTCAAGAAGAGACATTTCAGAAAAGTGTCGAATTAGAGGACAGGGCACATGGGGAAAATCTGAGATTTTTTGCTGGACCATAAAAACTAGAAGGAACAGACTGTATTAATTTTATAAAGGTGCAAATAAGCTACTGGGCTTGTAAAAGACCTTTATTAGTAAAGATGCAAACTTGCTAGCAGAAAGACTTGATCTTGACAAAATTGTGGCAAAAGGGCAAAGTATTAAAAGATGGAGTGGTAGAGAGTTTGTGGAAAATGTTTACTTACAGTTCACCAGGCAGAAGAGGAACACATTTATTCTAGTAATCAGAGAATGTCAGGAGGCAGGAGTGATATTCAAGCTGTTGTATCCAGCTGTCTTCAGAATATTTTTCCTTGAGGATCAAAGTCATTTTTGATGCAAAACAGGTTAAGGAGAAAATGTAAAAGTTTGCCCAACAAAAAATGAGCCATCGAGCAGAATGGGACTCTGTTTCTCATTCTTCTAATGATAAAACACAGAGAGAGAGACAGACTTTGCCAGTGAAACCTTTTCCACTGTTCCAAAGGAAAATGCTTGAGAGACAGAGAAAATTACAGGAGTTGACCAGAAGAATCTGGAGCAGCATGGAACTAAACCAGAATCGCTTGTTGGGAGATGGAGATGAACAGGAAATTTGATAAAGTTATTAAACAGATGCCTTTTTTCCTTCCTCTTCTCTTTCTTTCTTTTTGGTATTAAGAACTGTTGGCAGATTAGGAGGATATATGAGGGATTACAGGTGAAAATTAAAGTGGGTGGGGTCATCTCTGATAATTTCTGCTTGAGCAGAGAAAGCAGGCAGAGGTGTCCTCCTTCCCTTTGTTTTCATTATATTTAGAGCTATTAGCAAAGAAAATAAGGGACTCAGAAATTCAAGGATATAATTGGCATTGTACTCAAGAGAAGCTGGCTCTATTTACAGATGATATTATTTTATACCTGACAAAACCAGAAAGAGACATTACAGTGTTGTGGAACATTTTGAGACAGTTCCAAATCTCTTTGGAATACAAAATTAATGAAGCTAAAAGAAAGGATACAGAGGTAAATTATGCACCCACATATGAATTGGTTCAGCAATATCCATATTTATGGGGATATGATAACAAGAAGTATTTAGGAGTATGGATTAAAAATTATTCTGGTGTAGCAGATAAGGATATGTGGAAAGAGACTAAACAAAAGATAATACAAAAACTGAGAAAATGGAAGCTTTGTTATATGGATATGGATAGTATGATACAAGCAGTCAAAATGTTTTTAGTCCCTTTAATCTTATACTCAGGTCAAGCATATTTTTATCAACCAGCGGAGAAGTTGTGGATAGCAATTAATAGAGAGATGAAGGACTTTATGTGGGAGAGGAAGATGGCAAGAGTCAAGTGGGATAAACTGATTCTTCCAGTAGAACAGGGCAGACTGGGATTACCTGATTTGAAGGGGTATTTCAGAGCTATACAGTTAAGATTCCTATATGTAGCACAAGCAAAAAACTATAATTCAAAGTGGACCGGGATGATGATGAAACGGAGGGGGGGGGGGGGGTTCAAGAATCAAGGAGAGACTGGGATTTTGGATGCAGGCCTTTAAGGAGAATAACAATAATCATGCAGAATATTATATCTATAATGTAGCAGAAAGTATCCGAAGAACTAAGCCAACACGGGAATGGAGAGAGGAGATTCTGTCAATAGGGATGACTGCAATTAGGGAAATAGACAATAGATAAGAGGGGGGGTGGAATTGATCAGAGAAAACTGGCAAAGGAACCAAGGTACTAGAAGCAAATAACTGGAGAGGGAAAGAAGAGAGAATGGGAAGATGCCAAGAATTTATTTGGACTGTAGGTTAGAGATTGCCTTCCCTATCAAGGATTGACATCAGAGTACAGGCAAAGAGAAAGAAATATGGGGGCCTAAACGAAAGTCCAGCACTGTTTACAGTGGAATCTAGAACAGAAGCTGCCATTAAAAAAGGAATAATTAGTACAGCATATACAATATTGCATTATAACTATAAGAATCAATCAAAGGAGGTTAGAAAGGTTTGGAAAGATAGATTGGATAAGCAATTTACAAAAAAAAAACAATGGGAGGTTATATGTAAGTCTCCAAAATAGATAAAAATTTAGAAGATTTAGGACTTTTGCTTGGAAATGTTTAAAAAGTTATTTTTATACCCTAAGTAGACTCCAGGGAATTTTTCATTGGGTAGACAGCAAATGTTGGCAGTATGATGGGGAAGAAAGAGGTAATTGGGAACCTATTTTCTAGGAGTGTGGACTTTAATGATTCCCTGCAGGATGCACTGTCGGAGATGCTTGGTGGGCAGATTGATGTGACTAGGGAGATGATTTTTCTGAGCTATGATATAGAATCGGAATTGCCTATACTTGGTAAGGCCTTGCTGTGTATAACTATAGTGGCTGCCAAAAACATAATTACTAGAAAATGGAAATCAAAGTCTAAACCAACTGTACTAGAAGTGAATATAGTAACAAAGATAAAAAATGCAACTGACATCTTTAGAAAAGGGTAGGAGCAAACTACATAGGAAAAAATGGAAAATGTGGGAAAAAATACATATAGGGGAGGAATGGGGTTTAAAAGAAGGCAAGACTTAAATGAACTATGTAATGTTTGACTGAAAATGATTGGATAGACTATAAGGGATGTATAATATTTGCAGCTGGGAGTCTGTCAGTATGGTGTGTGATGTAAAATGTTTGCAACTAGGATTGTATCATTGTGGTTTGTTTTCATTTATATGAATGTATGACTGCCTATGTCATAAGTGATGGTTTAATAAATATGTTTCTTGTTTAAAAAAAAGGGCAGGAATTTAATAATTTATGTAATGTTGCTTATGTTATAAGATATGTAGCAATATATGTGAAATATAATGTTTGTAAATGTGAACTTGTTACTTTGATTACTTTTATATAAATGCAAATGTGCCTGTGTCACAAGTGATAATTCAACAAAGGTGTTCAAAAAAAAAAAAAAGAAATGTTGGCATTACTGTGCAAACAGAGAAGAAAGTGATGCAAAAACATGTTTACATTAATAGGCTGCAATCTTGGGTTACTGAGGGAGGAGATGGTATAAAGTACACAAATCATAACATGTATAAAGTGGATATGCTTTCTCTTACTTTTGCATAGGTGAATTTCTGGACTAAGACCCTTGGATTAATCTAATACATTTTATGTGGAAACAAGTAAATAAGGAAACACCAAATATAATGAAAAGTCTTCTTTTAGCAATAAATGTTTCAGCTTCTGTATCAGGCTGCAGCACAAGATACATTTTTTCTTTTTTTTCCCTTATATTGCAGGGAAGCTGGTAACAGGGCAGTAAAACACCAACAATTGGTTTCTTCAAGGCTAAAAGTTAATGATTTCTGAAAGTATGCAAGGAGTTTTCATGTCTTGCGGCAGGGGAATAAAGATAAAAAAGAACAGACACCAAATAGTGTGAGTAGAAGAGCAGGCAGTAAAGTGTCTTAGCATGGATAACCTCAATTTCAGGTTATTTAGAGCCTGTACTAGCAGCTGTGTATTCAGCACAAATGTTCATATTAGGAGGTTTAAACTTAATTGTGTGAATATGTACATAGTTATGTGTGTTTATATTAAGTTACAAGGTTATGTGTGTGTGTTTTGGGGTATGTTTGTTTTTTTGTCTGAAGGTTTTTATTGAAACAAAAATTGTTGTAAACTGTGACATAGGTTCCACTGTTGACAAAAGAAACTGTAAAATGGATTAATATGCCAAACATTAATATATGCATGTAACACAAAAGCTGGAAATAAACATTTAAAAAGCTGTCATGTATACTTGGAGGGAATAATGACTTCTTACCATAATGTTATCTCTTTCCATATTATCTTGAAATGTTAATGGTATCACAAGTATAGACAAATATGAAAGAATACTGATTACATTATGAAATGTACAGTAAAAATAATAGTGCTATAGAAGATGCATTTGGGAAGAAGTGACTGAATATGATAAAGAAAGGATTTCAGGATGGATATTCTGAAGATAAAGGAAAAGAGGAGTACTTATATAAATGGATAGAGGAACTCCAGTAGTGATAGAAGAGGAAACAAAAAATATAACAATGGCAGATTTGTAATAGAAATGGGCTACTGGCAAGGGATGAGGACTATGCTGGCATGTACTTACATGCCACTTAAAACTGTTATTTTGGAGCTTAGAAATTTGGGAGAAATAATCAGCTTTCAACAGGGAATATTACTTATAGATGGGGAATGGAATTTTACTTGCAACAATGAGAGTGTATCTGGAGCCTAAAAGGGAAAATATAACAAAACATGGTAGATTTCTAAAGAACTTTATAAAAATATTTGGCATGAAAGACATAAGTTCAGTAACAGGAACTCTGAGAGAATTTACATATTATTCCTCAGGGTACAATAACTGAGCTAGACTCCACAGAAATTGTACATGTGCATTTAATTGAGAACTTTGATACACATCCAATTTCAGATCATGCACCAATCATTACCAAGATAAAAATACAGGGTAATGAAGTAAAGATGAGACAATGGCATTTCCCCATTTACTTGTTAAAAACAGAGGAAATTAAGAATTGAGTAGTGGAATTTATTTGGGAGTTATTAAGGAAGACAGAAAGTACTCCAGAAGTTATAGCTAGCGAGTGGGATAAAATGAAAGTGGAGTTTAAAAGTAGGGTAAAAATAAAAGAAAAATATCTTGTTAAGAAGTAATAAGAATTATTTAGAACAGCTGACAAAACTTAAAGTATTACAAATTAAAGGGAATCTTACAGAACAAAAATAGGCACAATTGCAGAGTGGTAAAGAGAAAATAAGGGCACACCTAGATAATGTGTATGCATTTAGAAAGATTGCTGTTAACCAACCGTTTTTTGATAATAACTCCAGAGCACAAAAACGTTTGGCTCAATGACTTAGGCAACAGAAAGTAGAAATGGTTATTGCAAAACTTTGGGAGCATGTAACAAGAAAAATAATCAGAGATACGGTAGAGGTTTTTAGATATTTTTGGAAATTTTATGAAAATGTGTATAAAGCAGAGAAGTTGGGAAATCAAGAAAAAGCACAAATGGAAATATTTATGGAAGACTTAAATATGCCAAGGTTAGACGTAGGTGAGGTTCGACAACTAACAGTTAAGATAGGAGGAGATGCGACAAAAATAGTGATGTATAATCTGCAGGAAAGTCTCCAGGAAGAGGTGGTGCCCCCTTTGTTATTTGCTCTGTATTTAGAACCACAGGCAAAGAAAATAGGGGACTCAGAGATCTAAAGATATAATTGGTATGGTGTTCAAGAAAAGTTGACTATTTACAGATGATATTATTTGATGTCTGATGGAACCAGAACTGGACATTTCAGTGTTGAGGAATATTCTGAGACATTCCAGTTTTTTGGGGGATATAAAATTAATGAATATAAAACAAAGGACATAGCTAAAGATCGAGAGTTGTGCAAGGTCAACAGTTCACAGGTGAGGGAATACTCCCCTTCTCCAGGGTTTATGCAATCTTAGAGTTAGTATATATAATTAGCAGGTGGTGTGGGGGTACAGGGGGGGCTTGCCCCCCTGCAAAAAAGATGTTATTTTGTTTTTGTTGGCTGCCAGAGGAGAGGATTTTACTTTCACATGTGCAGTTTAGTGTCGGCATTTCTGATGTCGACCTTCTGCAGATGATTTTCTTTGTGTTGACATTGTGGAGTGTTGACCTAGTGAGATAGATACACACACACACACACATATATATATATATATATATATATATATATATATATATATATGTATATATACACAGATAGATATGATCAGGACTGCCAATGGTGACTGGGAAGAAATGCTGACATCTGCGAATTCTGTCATAATAATGTGGTGGTTAAACAGCAGTCCAGTAACAGCCTTATTCTGCTGATAGTGAGGGACAATTCTTGCAAAGAACTGTGGTTACAAAGGGGCCTAAGATGGAGATCAAAGCTCCTGTATTGTGCACAACTTTATACCAGGGTCCTGAAACTGTTTATATGAGGTCCGAACATCTCATCCATAAAAGATGAACCCTGTAAAAAGAGATATCCAGGATATTTTGCTTGAGCTGTTAATGAAATAAAAATAAACCTAACCACAATATCATGTGCCTGCAAAAAGTTAGATGTTGCCATGTTTACAACAAGCAATTATGCTTTGATACATGAAAATAGTAGTGACAAGACTTGTCTCACCAGCTTTCCTGTCTGATGAAGTCAAAAAGAGGGCAATAGTTAACATGAAAGCAAGTTTAGCTTAGTGCAGGTCATCTTACAAACATATATAAAGTGCAAATGTCCTTTAATAAGGAATTTAAGATGAAAACGTAAATATCTGGCCCTTTTGAACTTGGGCTACATCAAAGAAACCTGTTTTTAGATTTTTCTCCAAAACAGCCTGGAAAGCCCATCAGACCACTATCCACAACAATGTCATATGTTCTTTCAACCTAAATGTCAGGTTACTATTTGTTATTCCTCTGGGATTACCAAATCAAAATCTTGTAGGACAATTGTCAGCAAGCATAATAACAAAAAATACAAGTCTTTACTCAGTTTTAATGAGTGTACCATGGACAACTCCTCTGACTCTGGTGTAGAACATTTCTAGAGTTGGAGCAACCACAAAACCGTTTCTAGCCAAAAGAAAAAAAATGCAAAACAACCAATGAAAATTTCAACCAGTTCCTAATGTGTGTATGTGTGTGTGTGTGTGTGTGTGTGTGTGTGTGTGTGTACGCACATGTATGTGTAGTGTGTGTCCAAGGTTTCTTGTATAGTGGTAGTTTTAGGGAGGGGGATTTCCTAAAGCAAGTTGTCTGGTTAGGAGAAGGGGTAGGGTTAGTATGTAACAGTAAGGTGATGCAGGTGGGTGGAGCTAATCCTTTCTAACCTTATACATAACTCTGCCCCTTCCCCTAACCCAACAGCGTCTTTTAGGAAAGCCCTTTCTGCAACACTGCCAATACTAAAACAATTTGACCTGAATTTTATAGTGGGGGCTTTGTGACAGGATCATAAAAGGAAACTGTGCTTTCTTTTCTGATCTTTTTTTTTCATTTGTCATTTTTGTTTTTTGCAAAGTTTGCTTTCTTGAATGCTGGCAATAAACAAACATGATTTGATGTGTGTGCATTTTGATAAATTCTCACATATTAAGAAACAAGTAAACCAGCCTGTGACTGTGCAGCCACAATGTAAAGACTGGTAAAACAGTAAACCAGGGCACACGTAGTGCCGAACTGCCGAGGAGTCCAGTGCTGATCAAACCAAAGTGATAGTAGCCCACATAACAAGAACCAACCACACTAATAAAAATGTAACAAAAATAGATCAACTGGACTACCAGGGAGAACTTAGAAGCGTAATATCTAAACTTTAATTTAAACTTTATTTTACAGAGCATAAAAAAGCGATGCTCTATAAAATAAAGTTTAAAATAAAGTTTAGATATTATGCTTCTAAAGTTCTCCCTTGTGGTCCAGTTGATCTATTTTTGTTACATTGTTATTACTGTGGTTGGTTCATGTTATCCAGACTACTATAACCTTTGGCACTACGTGAGCCCCGGTTTGCTGTTTTACAAATTCTCATGTATGCTTGTACACACGGGTGCGTATATATATATATACACATATATATATATATATATATATATATATATATATATATATATATATATATACACATACACATACACACATATGCATATAAACATACGCACACATGTGTGCATATGTATATACGTCACACACACACACACACACACATATATATATATATATATATATATATATATATATATATATATATATATATATATATAAATGAAGAACAAGAATAGGGCTATGGCTCTTAAAGTATGACACTGTAGAAAGTATATGTACAACCAACAAACAACCAGTGTGATCACCACGGCAATGTGCATAAAATGTGGTTTAATAAAAAATGTGCTTATATATAAAACCTATAAAAGTAATTAAAAATTAGCGCTTTTAGTTAACGTTTACCCTTCTTCAGATCTATTGTAAAACAACAACCAAAAGACATTTAAATATATAATAACCAATCAAATTTGTGAAATACAGTTCATTCATGGACCCTTCAGCCAATTGGTGTATACTACCACCATGGCGTTTTTGCATAATGAACTATTTTCCACCAATCATAGGGCCCTAACATCATCCATAATTTAGGCAATTAGTGTTCAAGTTAAAAATCAGGAATGGCATTTCTGCTTATAATCTACTATACTCCATCCATCAACCATTCCAACTCAATCGCAAATCTCCAACCAAAAACAATTTTAAATACTTCTTTCACATGACTAATAATGTGCCTATATTCAACTTTACATAAATAATTCTACAGAACAAAAAGTACATATATATAAACGCCTCTTTGCAATTCAGATGAATCCAAATGGAGGTATATTGTCATCACAGTTCAAAGACATTAAGCACATCTTCCAACTGTATATAATTAATAAGACGAGTCCCCTTACACGTCTTTTGAGGTATGTCACATTACATTTCGAAACAGAACCATATCTGAATAGGAGCTTGACTGAAAAAAGATTCCATCCAACATCGGCCAATATATATATGCTGTCTCTCAAGTCACAGGCTATGCTTCAAGTCAAAAAATACATATGTATATAGACACCCCTGACATTCCAAATAAATTCAAATGAGGGCTTGTGGATGGTATCATCTAATG
Organism: Protopterus annectens; assembly: GCF_019279795.1. Classification (NCBI taxonomy): domain Eukaryota; kingdom Metazoa; phylum Chordata; order Ceratodontiformes; family Protopteridae; genus Protopterus; species Protopterus annectens. The sequence continues at coordinate 786,142,796 of NC_056739.1, forward strand.
ACACAGATCTCATATCCTGAGTATTCATTTGATCTATAAAGGCGGATGCCCTTTTGAGTCATTGACAATAATTTTACAATCAGATCTAAATAAAAACTTAACAATAGGTTCCAATCAACGCTAGCCATTGCCACTAGTGCTATCTCTCGACATTACAGTGGCTTGACGTAACAATTAATGTGTCAGTTGTCCGCCTCGTATGCGATTATCTTCCAGTCAGAGGATGCACATGAATAAATGCCCACTGATGTTGATTGGTTCAAAAGCGACATAATGTTATTACTGTCCAATGGCATGCATATTTCTCCTAACAATCCAATTGGTGGTCACGGGGTGCCCTTACAAATCATTGGATCACTCTGCATTGAATTTCCATGTTGGCAAAAGCTTGAATAAAGAAGGATGTTATCATTCATTGCTGGCAGTATACTTTCACCTACTGATGTGTACCGATATTACTGTTACTACCTTTCAGTATTGCTGCCTCTTGATATTGCAGTGGGCTGATAAACTAAGTCATAAACTATATTTCAAGTCAGAAATTGCAAATGTGTGAAAATGACCCTAGCTTTTCAAATAAATGATACTGTCTCTCAATATTACAGTGGCCTTACTAAACAAATGATTTACCAACCATTAACCTTGTAGTTAGATTCCTTCCAACCAATGGAGGTGCATAAAAGAGCACCCCTTCATGTTTTAAAGTAGTTCAAGAGCAGGAAAGGATTAGCACTCTCCAAGTGCTCACTTTGCATAAAATATTCAGTCAAGAACAGGTGTGGGCAAAAACTAGAACAAATGGAGATTTTTCATTCAGTATGGATTGATTCACTTCCACATACTGATATATCAGTAAAGAAAGATAAATTATCTTAGACAACAATTATCTCTATAGGGTTGGGAGGGTGGCCTAATGGTTAATGTGCTTACCTTACAAGCACAAGGTGCAGGGTTTGAGTCTCACAAGGGATAATTGGCTAGGCTTAAAATGGCTTGCAAGGGCAGTTAGCTTAGTACTAATCTATGAACCTATAAACATTGTCTCTTCAGAGCTGGTTTCAAAGGAATGTTCGAGTTGAGCCAGGTAGCTTGTCTGCTTGCATTTTATCAATCCATTTAAATTCTGCTAATTCAGTTACATTAATGGCATCACCACTTCTAATATTCACATGTATAACCTGTATAACCATAAAATGAAAAAAGAAGTTATGTACCTACCATAACATTCCATGTTAGTTGTCTTCTTCTAGCCTTCTTTCTTGCTGATTGGGTTCGGAGCCGATCCTCGGCTCTGATTCGGCCATCTTCAAAAGCTCGAGAGCTGCATACTGGCTCAAGGCCACCCCATATCCCATGATGCCTGGCACTAGATACCCAGATCTCGTTTGGTAAGTCTAACTGCAGACATAATAAGGAAAGGATCCTATCCTGGAATATATAAAACCTCCAGAGAGGCTACTAGACAGAAGGGAATAGCCAGAGAAGACTCAGCCAGTGAAAAACCATAAGGAACTTTTCTTGGACTACAAGGATAGGGGGATGGAGGGTGGGACGCAAGAAAGAAGGCAAGAAGAAGACAACTAACATGGAACGTTATGGTAGGTACATAACTTCTTTATGTTAAGTTGTCTATCTCGCCTTCATTCTTGCTGATTGGGACAGTGTCCCTAGCACCTAAAATCCAGGGTGGCTCATCGGAACAAACTCTTCAGAACAGTGGAACCAAAATCTGATCTGTTTTTGGAAACCACATCTAACTTATAATGCAAAATGAAAGTATGTGGGTTGGCCAACAAAGCTGCAGCACAAATAGATTCCATGGGCAACCTAGCCTGAAAGGCCACAGAAGTGGCTAAAGCTCTGGTGGAGTGATCTTTTGGTTTAACAGGTAATTCTTTATTCCTCAGTTGATAGATAAATGTGATGATAGAAGTCAACCACCTGGACAAGGTTACTTTTGAGACTGAAAGACCTTGTTTACCCTCAGCATAAGAAAGAAAAAGTTGGTCTGATTTCCTGATATCTTTAGTTCTATGCAAATAAAAGCGTAGTTGCGTGTGAACATCTAACTGATGCAAGTTATATTCCGCCCTGTTGGAGTGGTTGGGAAAAAACACAGGAAGGTCTATGGACTGATTCAAATTATTTTCTGAAGAGACCTTAGGAAGGAAGGAAGGAAAGAAGGATTAGTCCTGAGAGCAACCCTATCATTGTGGAACACTAGGTATGGAGGACGGGTACAAAGAGCCTGCAATTTCGAAACTCTTCTGGCTGAAGTAATGGCTACCAGAAAGAGAGTTTTCCAAGATAAAAACTTCAAGGAACAAGATGCTGCAGGTTCAAAGGGAGGCAATATTAGAGAAGCTAAAATCAAATTTAGATCCCACAGAGGTGGAGGATCTCTCACTGGAGGCCTGAGCAGAGTGGTCCCTTTGAGACAGGCTTTACATAGCTTATGCGACATGATATTATCTCCCAACAGGCCAATGTGAAAATTTGAAATTGCAGCTAACTGAACTCTAATTGTAGCAAAAGTGGACGCAGAATGAAAGAGTTCCACAAGTAATTCCAAAATGTGGTGTATAGGGGCCAAAAAGGGGTCTATACTCTTAGTCTCTGCCCAGGAAGAAAAACGTTTCCACTTACTAGCGTAAGTTTTTCTAGTGGTAGACATGTGCGATGATAAAATAATCTCGCGCACAGAGGGGGAGATATCTGGAAGCCTGGCTAAGGTTGGAAGTGGAACAACCAAGCAGTGAGCTGGACAGATTGCAGGGATTGGTGCAGCCCGCCCGATTGATGGATCAGAAGGTCTGGAACTAGGTCCAGAGTCCAAGGCTGCTCGAGAAGATGATGATGCAGGAATGGGAACCATATTTGTCAAGGCCAGTAAGGAGCAATAAGGATCATTTTGCAGCCCAATACGGTATCTTTCTGTATCAGTTTCAGAATCAGGGGAAATGGAGGGAATGCATAAAGAAGTCCCTGAAGCCAATCGAGGACTAGAGCATCTCTGGGGGAATGTCCAGGAAGTGGAAGGAGAGAGAAGAAATTGTTGCACTTGCTGTTGAAGGGGGTGGCAAAAAGGTCGCAGCAAGGCTGGCCCCATTTGCGGAATATTTGGTCCGCAACTACTTGATTCAGAGACCACTCATGAGGCATGAGAATTGCTCTGCTCAGCCTGTCTGCTATGACGTTGGACTTCCCAAGGATGTGCATTGCGATCAGAAACCATTGAGAAGAGATCGCCCAATGCCAGAGTCTGAGTGCTTCTCGACATAGGGGGTAGGACTTGGTTCCGCCCTGCTTATTGATGTACCACACTACTGACATACGTCTGTTTGAATTGCAATGGTCCTGGTAGGAAGAGAGTCCTGAAGAGCTTGTAACTCTAAAAGCACAGCCCTCATCTCCAAGACGTTTATATGCAGGTGGTACTCGTGAGGTTGCCAGGTGCCTTGGACTGTCCTGCCCTGATAATGCCCCCCCCACCCGATCAGGGAAGCATCTGTGGTAACCGTAGCAACTAGGGGGGAGTACAAATGGTCTGCCCAGGGGCACTGATGCAGAGACCATCCACCATGCAAGGTGCTTCTTGCATGCTTCTGTGATCATAATTGTGTGAGACATGGGAAGCTGCTGGAAGGACCATTGGGTGAAAAGCAGCCACTGGAGAATCCTCATGTGAAAAAGAGCTAGAGGAACAAGTATGATCGCAGCTGCCATGAGACCCAGAGTTTGGAGGATGAACCTGGCTTGAATTCTTTTGCATGCTAATAAGACTTGTACATGTTGATGAATCACTAATACCCTGTCTGGTGGAAGGCTCGCTGACACATCTTTTGTATTTAAATTTGCACCTATAAAGGTGATAGACTGACAGGGTGACAATGCAGACTTTTTGAAATTTATTGAGATACCTAGTCTGGAGCAAGTCTCGATAGTGTAGTCTCTGGCTCGCAGAAGGTGATGCCTGGTGGTAGCAGTAAGGAGCCAGTCATCTAGATATGGAAACACCTGGAATCCTTGCCGTCTCAGGTGAGCGGTAACTACTGCCATACATTTGGTGAACACCCTGGGGGGCTGTGGTGAGACCAAAGGGCAGAGCTCTGAACTGGTAATGGCTGTCTCCCAGCCGGAAGCAAAGGAATCTTCTGGAGCGTCTGTCCATTTTGACATGGTAGTACGCATCCTGAAGATCTACAGAGCACATCCAATTTCCCTGACCCAGAAAGGGCATAATGGACTGTAGCGTGACCATCCAAAACTTCGTTCTTTGTACAGACCTGTTCAGTCTGCTGAGATCCAGAATGGTTCTCCAGTCCCTTGTCTTTTTTGGTACCAAAAAGAACCTTGAGTAAATTCCAGATCCTTGCTGGTCTGCTGGAACTTGCTGGATGGCCCTTTTTCTTAGCAGTTCTGAAATTTCTTGTACTGCTTGATTCCTTAGATTGGGTGGAACATCTGGAAGGGACTTGTTTAACACTACTGGAGTGCAAACAAAGGGTATTCTGTAGCCTCCAGATATAACCGACTGTACCCATTTGTCTTGTGTTATGTCTTGCCAGGCTCTTGGGTACAGCGATAATCTTCCCCCGACTGCCTCCAGAGGTGGGCAGTCGGGCAACCCTTCAGGGATGCTGGAAGGACTTCTCAGAAAAGGATTCTCTGCTGCCCTTGTTTTGCGAACCCCCTCTGCCACAAGGGCAGTGTCTATTATTGTTCCCTCCTCTGCCCCTGGATGGGAACTCACCATGTGTGTCCGGCAAGGCTCCCTGGGATTTCTGAAACCATATCTTTCCACTCTTCTGAGCCTTGGGATATGGTCTGGAAGGAGTGGAAAAACAGACTCCCATGGCAGAGAGAGTCTTGCCTTCCTGCTCACACCTGGTAAGGGTGTCCTTCACCTGTGATCCAAAAAGAGGGGAACCATCAAAAGGGGTGCTGGTGAAAGATGCTCTGAAAGGTTCCGCAAAGTTACATAGCTGCATCCAAGCGTTTCTCCTTAGAACAGCACCTGTGCCCGCTGCTCTACTCGCACCATCGGCTGCATAAGCAATGGGCCTCATGGAGGAGTTCACCACTGAATTAAGAGTCGCCAGCTGGGAGGCTGCCTTAGCCTGGGCCCCCTCAGCTGATGGATCTTGGAGGGTATCTCCAAGCTCTTTAAGGAGATCACTTTGAAGGTGGGTAAAGTGGCACAAATAATTTAGAGACCTCATAGAAAAGGTCGCTGAAGAGAACATCCACTTCCCATATCTGTCCATCGTCCTGGACTCCTTGTTAGGGGGATGGACAGATGAAGAAGTTTCAGCCAACTCCCTCTTTGTGGCCGCCGCTACCACCATGGCATCAACAGGGATACCTTTGGTCAAAAACTGTTTATCCTGTGGTACAGTTATGAATTTAGCGGGTCTTCTGGGGGTCGGTTCCACTGTGTCTGGAGCTGACCACACCTTCCGAGCCACCACAGACATCAGTGGATTGAAAGGTCGGGATCCAAACACATCCAGGAATACCGACTCATCCTCAGAGTGGCTTAGGGTAGTCCAGTTTCCCCTCTGCCTAAGCATCTCAAGGATTTCTGAGAAGGAGACATCTTCAGAGGGGGATCTCGGGGATGCTTCTGAATCCTCTAAGTCGGTATCTGATGTGACAGACTCAGGGGAGTCAACATACTTCCTCTTGCATTTCCTCTTATGAGATGGCTCCTCTGAATGATCTGGGGAGGCCTCGGAAGAGGGGGTGCCCTGGAGCGTTGGTTCCACACACTTGGGGTCTGGAGGAGGGGCAGGGGCAGACGCAGGCACCATAGTGGGAGGAGCTGATGGGGATGATCATGGGGCTGACTCAGGGGCCAGCACACTCCTCATAACCTCAAAGGCGTCCCTGCTTGGATGCCGAGAAGGCTCCGGTTCTGAAGAGACCGGAATCCCTCTCCGCACTGACGGGGACAGCTCCGAAGCTGATGTAGGAGCCAAGCTCACCTGTGCCGAAGCTCCGAGGGGGAGAACGGGGTCAGACAAGGGTCCAATGCCATGCGCCCCCTCGGAGCTGACGAGGGAGTCTCGGTGCCCAGACCCTTCCAAGGACAGTACCAAGGAAGGTATCGGTGCTGACGGTTCCACGACTCGAGCCCCAACGAACTCCGGCTCCGAACTCAAGGGAGGAGCCGGAGGAGGAATAACTGCAGAGATGGACAGAGCCAACACCTGATGAGGGGGGTTGGACAACATTTTTGCTAGGGCCTGCGATTTTAACAGCCTACTGACCACTCTCTCCATGTCATGATCTGACAGTCTTGGGGACCAAGAAGAGTGGGACCGATGACTATGCTCTGATTGGAGCAGAGGAGACCTTGGAGCCGAGTGTATCGACTCCATGGAGGGAGACCTAGATCTCTTTCGACTCCCCGATGGCTCCGAATAGAGAGTCGGAACCGACTGGGAGACAGGTAAATCGGTTCCAGCTGGAACCGAGGCTGAAGGAACAGCTTCGCCTATCGACGGCTCCGAACTGGGAGCCGAGGATTTAGGTGGCTTAGAGGCCTTCATGGGCTGAGCCTTAGCCGGTGAATCCTGCTAAAGTAAACCCCATAGTATTAACTTATTTTTACGCTCCTGCAGGACTCTTGGGCTGAAGGCATGGCAAACTGAACAACAGTCCTGCAGGTGCAAGGATCCCAGACAATAGACACAAGAAGTGTGACCATCTGTCAGAGACATCTTCTGACAGCATGAGTCACACTTCTTGAATCTGGACACCTTGGTATCCTTGGACATCCCTGAAAAAAAAAATAGAATACAAAGGACAATACACAAAAAATAGGATATAACAACTACCACACACACTAAAGGTACCACACCCAAAACACAGCCAAGAATACTTACAAAATTATACTTACAAGCTAAATAAAACTAACTAGGTAAATGCTAATTTTTTTTTTTCTTTTTTTATAGAGAAAAGGAAAAAGGGTTAGCCTCTAATTTAAATGGCTACCTATGATAAGAAAGTGAAGGGGGAGGGGAAAACTCTCTAACTAAAACGAGTTTTCTGAAGGGATAGGGGAAGGATCAAGAAAGAATTATAGATATAACAAGTATATGTAGAGAAAGGTTGTAACTATTATAAACAATCTACACTAACAAGCCTAATAATTTTTATCAAAACGGATAAAATAATGAAAATATACGACCTGAGCCAGTAAGACAACCTCGCAGCAGAAGCAGCAAATGAGATCTGGGTATCTAGCGCCAGGCATCAAGGGATATGGGGTGGCCTCAAGCCAGTATGCCGCTCTTGAGCTTTTGAAGATGGCCGAGTCGGAGCCGAGGATCAGCTCCGAACCCAATCAGCAAGAATGAAGGCGAGATAGACAACTTAACATTGTATGATTCACATTTTCTTTGATGTGTCTTTCTAATGGATTTTTCATATCCATTAATCTAATATCACTGACATGTTTGGAAATCTGTTCTTTAAATCGCATGTTCATCTTTCCAATGCAAAATGAGGTACAATTCTTGCAGCAAGCCAAGGATATCCCATTCATTGTTTTGCAATCCGCATATTCTTGTAAGGCATATCTCTTGTTGGTCAAAGGATGGATAAATGTCTGCTCTCTATATATGTGCTTACACACCATACATATTCTACATGGGTGTGTGCCCTTGGTTTTCAATTTCTTACCTCTGTTCATACTCTGTGACACAATATCTGTTTCAAATTTCGACTATTTCTGTAGATGGAAACAGGTGTATCACCTACTACTTTCCTTATCTCTTCATCACTAGTTACAATGTTCCATTTCCTTCTTATTATATCATTTATGCAATGTACATATCACTGGAGTAGGTTAAGATCATCCTACTGGTGGAAATGAAGCTTTTATCTTCCTGTGATGTAACACATTTATATGAATTATTAGAGTAATATGGTTTTCCCCTTGTGGTTCTAAACTGCATCACTTCTTGCAATTGTTCATAGGTTCATAGGTAGGTACTAGGTTATCGGCCCAAGGGCCTAAATAAGCCTAGCCAACAAGGTTCCCTGGCTTTCGCCACTCAAGAAAATTATTTTTCTGTGCCCTTGTCGAGCAGAGCCACAGAAGTTATCTCCGGGGTAAATTTCCTATTTCCCATCCACTCATCAAAATTTTTCTTGAACAGTGATAATGAGGAGCTTTATTTGATATAGATGAGTAGCTTGTTCCAGAGTATGGGAAGTCTCTGGGACAGGAATCTATCCCTCCAGCATGTTCTGTTTATTTTGGTGACAAGGTTAAGGTCCCTAGAGTGTGTTGCTTGGAGGGATTGGGATTTCTTTAGGTGGAACATGTCCAACAGTTCTGAGTTTGACAATGGAACTCATAAATAAAGACATAGGGAACTTGCAGACTTTGGATCCAACCCAGTTTGGCTTTGTCAAAGGCAGATCTTGCCTCTTAAACTTGGTTGACTTTTTCGAGACAGTCACCAAGGCCATTGATGAGGGAAAGGCAGTCCATACAGCCTACCTCGACCTGGCAAAGGCCTTCGACACAATACCCCACTCAGGTATCATCGAAAAACTCATCAGCTTGAATGTAAACCCATACATCACAAGATGGGTTGCAAACTGGCTAAGCGACAGAAATCACAGGGTCAGAGTTGCTGGAGCCATGTCAGACTCAAAGCCTGTCACAAGTGGTGTCCCACAGGGCTTAGTCCTGGGTCCACTCTTGTTCGGCATCTACTTTTCTGAAGTACAAGCAAACACAGGAGGGTTATGGCTGACAAAGTTTGCAGATGACTGCAAACTGGGCGCCATAGTCGAAAACACATCTGACACAGATATCCTCCAGAAGGGTCTCACAGAAATGGATAACTGGTGCCAGAGCCATGGCCTGAAGTTAAACGCCAAAAAATGCATAGTCATACCCTTCGGGAAAAACAAGGTTACCCCTAGCTACCATATAGGTGACAATCCACTGAGCACAGAAAAAGTCATCAGGGATCTGGGGACCCAAGTTGACAGTAGTCTTTCGTTTGACACTCATGTTGCTAAAGTAGTTAGGAAAACCTTCTATATCGCCCACCTGATCATGAAGGGATTCACATCTAGATCAAGGGAGGTCATCGTCCCCTGTACTCATCACTCATTAGACCTATGATTGAGTACAATGCCCGTTCGAATGTATCTGACCAGACACCTGATGCAGCTTGAAAGGCCCCAAAAGTTCCTCACCAAAAGGATAAAGGGTCTCAAAAATATGTCTTATGCTGCCCGACTGAAAGAACTCCAGCTTTATTCAGTCTCATACCGCTTGCTCAGAGGTGACCTGTGCCTGACATATAAGGCCATGTCAAACCCAGATTTGATGAATATGCTTCACCTCAAAAAATCTAGATCCCTCAGAACCACAAGGGCGGGAGACTTAAACCTTGACACGGTTATAAATAGAACGTGCTGGAGGGACAGATTCATCACCCAGAGACTCCCTATGCTGTGGAACAAAATCCCGGTACATGTGAGGCAGAGCACCTCGCTGGCCTTGTTCAAGAGGAATCTTGACCAATGGATGGGAGATCGCAGATATACCCCAGGGATTACTTCAGTGTCACTGCTTGACAGAGGCACAGAAAAATGATAGGCATAGTTTTTATTCAAACTAAAGGGGTGGCGAAAGCCACATAACTATGGGCTAGGCTTATAAATGCCCTTGGGCAGATAGCCTAGTATGAACCTATGAACCTATGAACCTATAGCTTTGTATGTTGTTAAGCAGAGATCATCTCGGAGTAGGCAATATGCGATGGAGTAAAGCTGGAGTTTTTTGAGATGGTCAGCATACGCCATCTGTTTGAGGCCTGTAATCCTCTTTGTGAGGTACTTCTGCGGCCTTTCCAGCTGTTGGAGATGTCTTGTGAGGTACATTCCAAAAGGGGTGTTGTACTCTATAATGGGTCTAATGAGTGACGAGTAGAGGGGAACAATGACCTCTTTTTTCCTGGATGAGAACCCTTTTGTGATGAGGCGTGCCACGTAGAAGGATTTCCTGACCACTGTACTGATGTGATTATCAAAGGAGAAACTACTGTCTACCTGGGTCCCAAGGTCTCTGATCACACTTTAGGTGTTAAGTAGACTACCACCTATGTGGTAGTTCATGGGTACAGAGTTTTTACCAAAGGAGATGACAATGCACGTTTTGGCATTGAGCTTGAGGCCATGGCTTTGACACCAGGCATCTGTCTCAGTGAGGCCCTTCTGTAGGATGTCCACATCATTTGGGGACTCGATTATGGCTCCTACTTTGCAGTTGCCTGCAAACTTCGTTAGCCAGAGACCTCCTATGTTAGCTTGTACTTCAGAGAAGTAGATACCAAACAGGGGAGGACCAGGACGGACGCCTGTGGTACTCCACTTGTCACTGGTTTGAAGTCGGATTTGAAATCTGCAACTTTCACAGTGTGGGTTCTGTCACTGAGCCAGTTGATAATCTATCTTGTGACGTAGGGATTTATACCTAGTTTATAGGTTCATAGGTTCATAGGTGGGTACTAGGCTATCTGCCCAAAGTCATTTATAAGCCTAGCCAGAATGTGTCGGCTTTCGCCGTCCCCTTGCATTAGTTTCCTGTGCCTCTGTCCAGCAGAGCCACTGAAGTGATCCCCGAGGTAAACCTTCTGTTTCCAATCCACTCGTCAAGGTTTCTTTTGAAGAGTGTTAGCGAGGAGCTCTGCCTAATGTAGACTGGGATCTTGTTCCAAAGCATGGGAAGTCTCTGGGACAGGAATCTGTCCCTCCAGCATGTCCTATTTATTGTTGTGGTGAGGTTTAGATCCTTAGAATGTGTGGCTCGAGGGGATAAGGCTTTCTTTAGGTGGAGCATGTCTATCAATTTTGGGTTGGACATTGCCTTGTATGTCAGGCAGAGATCACCTATGAGTAGGCGGTATGCAACCGAGTACAACTGGAGTTTCTTCAGTCTAGCTGCAAAGGGCATCTGTTTGAGGCCATTGATCCTCCTGGTGAGGTACTTCTGTGGTCTTTCCAGCTTTTGCAGGTGTCTTGTAAGGTAAATCCCAAATGGGGCGTTGTACTCTAAGATGGGTCTGATGAGTGATGAGTAGAGGGGCACAATGACCTCTTTTGATCTGGAAGCGAACCCTTTTGTGATTAGGTGGGCCACGTAGAAGGATTTTCTAACCACTTTGGCAATGTGATTATCAAAGGTGAGATTACTATCTACTTGGGTCCCCAGATCCCTTATTACGTCTTCCGTATTTGGGGGACTACCACCTATGTGGTAGTTTGTGGGTACTTTGTTTTTTCCAAAAGGGATGACTATGCACTTTTTGGAATTTAGCTTGAGGCCATGATTTTGACACCAGGTATCCATCTCAGTGAGACCCTTTTGGACGATGTCTGTGTCAGCCAGAGAGTCAATTATAGCCCCTAGTTTGCAGTCATCTGGGAACTTGGTCAGCCATAGTCCTCCTGTACTTGCCTGTACCTCTGAGAAGTATATGCCGAACAGGAGGGGTCCTAGGACTGAGCCCTGGGGAACACAACTTGTAACCGGTTTAGAGATGGACCTAGCTCCCGCAACTCTCACCATGTGGGTTCTGTCCGTGAGCCAGTTAGCAACCCATCTTGTAACGTAGGGGTTTATGTTAAGGCTGGTGAGCTTGGCTATAATACCAGAATGGGGAATGGTGTCGAAGACCTTAGTGAGGTGTAGGTAGGCTGTGTGTACCACCTTTCCCTCATCTATAGCCTTGGTAACTGTCTCAAAGAAGTCCACCAGGTTTAGGAGGCATGATCTGCCCTTAACAAAGCTGAACTGGGTAGGGTCCAGTGTTTGGAGGTTCCCAATGTCTCTGTTAATGAATTACATGATGATACACTCCATAGCCTTGCAGACCAAGCTAGTCAGGCTTATAGGGCGATAGTTCCCAGGGTCTGTTGTGGCTCCACCTTTGTGGAGCGGAATAAGCATTGTTGTGTGCCACTCTATGGGTATGTAGCCTGTGGAGAGGCTGAGTTTGAGCAGTGTGTTTAGGTGATGGGTTAGTTCGTCTTTGAGCTTGTGTAGGACACAGCCTGGGACACCGTCCGGTCCCATTGATGCTGTGTTTTTGGCTTTGGAGAGGGCTGTTTTAACCTGAGTGTCTGTGATTTCAGGGACTTTACATTCTTCTGGTATGGTTATGGGCCCTTTTGGAGGTGAGAGGGGGGTGAAGTTTGCGCTGAACCTGTCTGCCAGGATGTTGGTGATATTGGTCGGTTCAGTGTATTTTGTGCCATTCTGCATTAACTCTGAGCAGATCTGAGCATTGACACTTAGATTCTTGACATAGCTAAAGAATGCCTTGTGGTTATCTTTGGAGTCCTTGGCAATTTTTCTTTCAAAGCTTGCCTTGGATGATTTTATGAGGGATCGTAGTTTCTTGCTGATATTGACAGGGATGTCTTCCCTTCTTGGGATTTTACTCTTTTCTGTACTAGTTTCCTCCTTCTATTGTATAGCTTGTTTATGGCAGGAGTCCACCATACTGGTTTCCTTTTCTTGGAGGAGTGAGTCTTGGTTTTGCCTGGGATGGCACGATCCATGCTTTCTTGTAGCTGCTTGTGGAATGCATTAGTAAAGGATTTTGCATCTTGGACAGTGTTATCCTTCTGCATGGGGGCTTTGAAACTTTCCACCTCGGTCTTAAGTTTAATGTGAAGTTTGCTTTTGAAAAGTTTTTCATGGCGGCTTTCTTGTCCGGGGGTGGGGGTGGAATATGGATATCCAAAGTGATTTGTTTATGGTCAGATTTAACCAGCAAGGGGTTGACCTCTGGTGTGGAACACCGGTCACTCATGTTGGTGATGACCAGGTCCAATATGTTGTCACCTCTGGTGGGAGTGTTGACCAGTTGAACCAGGGCGTTTGAGTTTATAAATTCTATGAAAAGTTGGGCAAGGGAGTTAGTACTTGAGTAGTTCTCCCAGTTAATGTTTAGGTAATTGAAATCACCCAATATTAGGGTGTTTGGTAGGACATTTATGTTTCCCATTGTTTCCAGAAATGCAGAATGGGGGTCCTGGGACATGGTGAGTGATCTGTAGCAAGCTACAACTTGAATTGCAGTTTTGCCCATTGTTAGTGGCAAGTGGATGATCTCTGAAGGATCATGCTGTGCCACTAACCTGGAGGTGTGGGTATCCTTGATGAATATGAATACGCCCCTGCCTTTTGTATTTCGGTTTGGGTTCTGTGGCCGAAATGTATGGTATGAGTTGTAGCCTAGTAGTGCTTTGGTGCTCTCTCGAGCCTTAAACCAGGTTTCTGTTACTGCACATATATCAATTTTCTCCATATTGAGGAGTGCCTCGAGTGCATGCATTTTGAGGTTTAGACTTCTGGCGTTTATCTATAATTCCAGAATGGGGGATGGTGTCGAAAGCCTTGGCAAGGTCAAGATAGGCTGTGTGAACCACCTTATCCTTGTCTACTGCTTTTGTGACTGCTTCAAAGAAATCTATCAGGTTCAGGAGACATGATCTGCCCTTCACAAACCCGAACTGGGTGGGGTCCAGAGTTCGGAGGTTACCAATGTCTTTGTTTATAAGTTCCATGATGATATGTTCCATGGCCTTGCAGACCAGGCTCTTCAGGCTAGTACGGTGATAGTTCCCAGGGTCCATGGTGGCTTCTCCTTTGTGGGGTGGGATAACTGCTGCTGTGTGCCATTCAGTGGGCATAATGCCTGAATTGAGGCTATGATTGAACATGGTACTTAGGTGGGGAGCCAGTTTGTTCTGAAGTTCGTGTAAAATGCAGCCTGGGATGTTGTCCGGTCCCATGGTTGCTGTGTTCTTGGCTTTAAAGAGCGCAGTTTATACCTGTGTAGTTATGATTACAGAGACTCAGCATTCTTCTGATATAGATATGGGCCCTTTAGGGGGTGAGAGGGGGTAAAGTTAGCACTGAACCTATCTGCCAGGATGTTGGTGATATTGGTTGTTTCTGTAAATTTTGTGCCATTGTGCTGTAACCCAGAGCAGATCTGGGTGTTGCCATTGAGATTCCTGACATAGCTACAGAATGCTTTGTGGTAGTCCTTAGAATCAGTGGTGATTTTGTTTTTGTAACTAGCTTTGGAGGGTTTTATGAGGGATCTCAGCTTCTTACTGAGGATGACCAGAGAGCTCCTCCACTCATGGGATTTTACTGTCTTTTGCAACATTTCTTTCTTCTGTTGTAGAGTTTGTTTATGGCAGGGGACCACCAGATTGGCTTCCTTTTTTGGAGGATAGCGTCTTGGTTCTGTTAGGGATAGCACGATCCATGCAGTCATGTAAGTGCTTATAGAATGCATTTGTGTAGGATTCGGGAGTCATAACTATATTGTCCATCTGCATGGGTGTCATGAAGTTTGCCACTTCTGTCTTAAGAAGCATGAAGCTGGCTTTGGAGAAATTTTTTACGGTGGTTTCCTTAATGGGGGTGGGGGTGGGATGTGGATATCTAGGGTGATTAGCTTATGGTCGGATCTGACCAACGAGGAGTTGACCTAAGGTATGGAACACCAGTCGCTCATGTTGGTAATGACTAGGTATAGGATATTGGTGCCCCTGGTGGGGGTGTGGAAAAGTAGATCCAGGGCATTGGCATTTATGAATTCCAGAAAGTGTTGAGCTAAGGAGTTTGTACATGAGTAGATTCCCCAGTTAATGGTGGGATTGTTAAAATCTCCCATTATTAGGGTGTTTTGTTGAACCCTAATATTTTCCAGTATATGAAGAAAAGAGGAGTGGGAATCCTGGGGCATGGTGGGGAATCTGTAGCAAACTACAGTTTGGATTACAGTTTTGCCAAGAGTAAGTTGCACTTGGATAATCTCGGCTGCATTATGCTGAGCAACTAGCCTAGAGGTGTGGATATCCTTAATGAATATGGACACACCTCTGCCTTTAGTTTTTCAGTCCAGGTTAGTTGGCCAAAAGGTGTGGTATGAATTACAGCCTGGTAATGCAGGGGTGCTCTCAGGAGCCTTGAACCAGGTCTCAGTCACTGCACAGATATCGATGTTCTCTATTTTAAGAAGTGCCTTGAGTGAGTGCATTTTGAGGTTTAGACTTTTAGCAGTGAGTAGCATTACCCTCAGTTTTTGTTTGCCTGTGCCTGTTACTGTGGTTAATTTGTCATTTGAACCTTGCCTAAAAAGGCACTATAGGGGCAGCAAGAGCCTTAGCCAGTATCTGGAATCGCAGGGGCGACAGATGCAGGCCATCTTTGGCAAAGCATCATGGTCTGTTGACCATGTTGTCCCAAGCAGACAGATACTGGATCCCCTTAGAATGACACCAGAAGCTTAGCCAATTGTTGAAGTCAATCATTTTGTCCTTGTACTGTGGTATCATTTTGGGCAATGGCAGAATGCTACTCAGGGCTAGGGTCATACACTTCTGGGCTACAAGATCGGAGAGCTCTTCCAAGTCTTTTTTCATGTAGTCCAGAGAGGTACATCTCAGGTCATGCACACCAACATGGACAATGACAGAGTCATATTTGTACTTTTGGAGTGACCTGAGTGCTTTGGTTATGTGGCCGATTCTGGTACCTGACAGGCAGCTGACAGCAACCTTCTCCTTGTTTAGCCTGGTGAGTGGGACATCAGTGTGCCTGACTATAGAGTCACTTATGACTAGTGTGTTGGGTACATTGTTTTGCCTTATGGGCTGTGGTTGAGTGGCACACTGAGTTTCTGGGCTATGTGCCATTTGGGTTGTGTTGGGGGGGTGGAGGTTGCTTGCGCCTCTGCTTTGGAGGTCTCTGTTGCTTGGGCAGATTATTATTGAGAGCCTTCGTGAATGTTTTTGTATTTCTATGTGTGGATTTTGGTGGTGCAGGTTTAGTGGGATTATGTGATGAGTGTGGTGTGGTGCAAGTGTTTACCTTCTCCTTTTGACTGTTTAGTCCAGTCTTGGTTGGAAAGAGCTTTGCCTCCAGTTTGGCTATATAAGTGCATCTCTCACATGAGGTAATTGCTACATTGCCCCAACATGCCCAGATTCATCAGGTAGACAGGAGAAAACACTACGAGTACGAGCTGACCTTTGGAGATGCCTGAATAGGTACTAAAAAACTATTTTCCTCTAGACAAGTGAGGAAAGAAAGTACAAGAACTGTTTTCCTCTAGGCAAATGAGGAAGGTTGAGTGCTGTAGTAATTTGTAGCTTATTTAGTGCTTACAACAAGTTCTGAACAAGTGCTGAGCTCGAAGAAGCAGATTCAAGCGGTAAAACTAAGAAACTGGCTAGTTTTAAGGGAAAAATTGAACAGCAGACTTTATGGCACCGGGAATAGTTTAACCCTAGCTAAGCAGCGCTGCACGATGTGCAAAGTCGTGCAAACCCACGCAAACACAGGTTTTTAAGTCAGAAAGTTGAAAGGGATAGAAATCAGCCCAAAATAGCCAATAAGGTACAATTTCAGAGCTGGAAATCACTCCTCTTGCGACAGACAGGCTGCTCAATGCTTACCACTCCCACTGATAAGCAGAAAGACGTCCCTCTACCATAAGGTCTGGACAACTCAGAAACACAAAAAGTCCTGAAATCAGCAAATCTGGGATCTGGACTATTCTAGTATAGGAAAAGGTGGGAAATGAGCAAAACAGATAGTATTTTTTTTTTGTGAAATTAAACAGAAAAATGTGATTTAACAGTAAATATGCACAGAAAAGGCTATTACACTTGAGTGTGAGGCCTACAACAGTAAATGCAGTTTAAATTATTAACTTTACGCTGAAATCAAAGTGCACACACAGTAAAATGATTTAACAGTAAAATGCAGCAGAAATAATAGCAGAACCACAGCACAAACAGCTTTTAAAGTGCGGTTAGCAAAAACAGTCAAGAAAAAGCCAAAAAGATACTTAGAATCAACAAAAAGTCTCTCTCGTTTCTGGTGCTCTAATAGCCTGCAGGATGCCCAAACAGGATCTGCCAAGCTAAAACAAGCACAAACCCGCGCAAACATGGGTTTTTTATGTCAGAAAGTTGAAAGGGATAGAAATCAGCACAAAACAGCAATAAGGTACAATTTCAGAGCTGGAAACCATTCCTCTTGTGGCAGATAGCCTGCTCAATGCTTACTACTCTCACTGAAAAGCAGAAAGACTTCCCTCTACCAAAACAAGGTCTGGACCACTCAGAAACACTAACTAAAGTTCTGAAACCAGCAAATCTGGGATCCGGACTATTCTAGTATAGGAAAAGGTGGGAAACGAGCAAAACAGATAGTATATTTGTTTTTGTGAAATTAAACAGAAAAATGTGATTTAACAGTAAATATGCACAGAAAAGGCTATTACACTTGAGTGTGAAACCTACAACAGTAAGTACAGTTTAAATTATTAACTTTAAGCTGAAATCAAAGTGCATACACAGTAAACAATTTAACAGTAAAATGCGGCAGAAATAACAACAAAACCACAGTTCATCGATATCTCTGATACTGTAATCTCTATATTGCAGTTGGTGTACTAACGTCATATACGCATGGATGTAATCCTCCTCCTCCCTAGTATGCATCCTAGAGTTAAGCAACATCTGTCCTTTCAGAATGTTCTTATCTATATGACTGCAGGGATGCATACTGGTCTGGTGCAAAATGTCGTTATTTTTGCATTTCTTATGATATATTACTGTATTTATTACTCCTTATGCATACGTCTTAATAGTCACATCTAAAAAATCGATCTTGCTGCTGGAATACTGCACCGTGAATCTCCAAAAGTCAGTAGACTCCTCTAAATATTTGCTGAACTCTGATAATTGTTCAGTTGTACCTTCACAAAGAAAATAAACATAATCTACAAATCTCTTGTAGTAATGTACATACATACTGAATGGAGTATTCTTAAGAGCGGCATGGGCCTCCCAATTAGCTAGCACTATGTTCACATAGTTCTTAGCACAAGGAGTGCCCATTGCTACCCCCCCCCCCATTTTTGCCTGTATATCTCTTCTCCGTAACAGAAGATATTATTCTCCAGCACTATATTCAATGAAATACATATCAAGTTAATCTTTTCTATGCTAAAGTCACTATACTCTTGTGAAAAAGTTCTGAAGGCTTGTATACCATAGTCGTTTGGGATGACTGTAAATAATTTCTGCACATCCAGTGTCACCATCAATTGTTGTTTGTATTTTCCATGCTTGATATGTAATCATACAACATATCCAAAGCCTTTGCCTTCGACAGTACTGTTTTGAACTGTTGTTATATAAATATAGATAATGGTTCTGTAAGCCACTCCTCACCTGCCACCATGGGATGTAATGGTGGAGAAGTACTGTCTTTATGTATTTTGGGTAGTCCTTTTATAATAGGAATCTTTGGAGTTGTTACATACAAGAACTCTTAGAGGTTCTGATGAAGTTTCTGGCAAGCCATAAATCCAGATAAAACCACTTTTACAGATTAAATAATTTTACTAACTTGTACGTAATTAATCTTCTTGTATGTGGTCTCATCAGCAAGCATAGATAACATCTTCCTTTCATATTGGGTCATATCCATTACTAAAACAGCACAGCACCTCCTTTGCCGGCATAACATATCACAACAGAATCATTAGTCTGCAACTGTATCAGTGCCTGTTTCTCATCACAAGTCAAATTAGAGAAACGATACTGTGGTTCATTTAACTTCTTGACTATAGCTGTTTCACACACTTTCAAAAACGTTTCTACTATGTGATTATTTTCTGGAATAAATTCACTTGGTTTCTTCAGGCCAGTAGGGGCAAAGATTTCACTACTACCAAACAAGTTTCAACATAATGTTCCTGCCGAACAACCTTAGATCAATTACAACTTCACTGAGTTTCGAGGGTGCTGCTGGTACAAATGATAGTCTTTTATTCACAATGAGTAGTTGCACATCTGATAACTCAACAGAACTTAAATTTGACCACCAAATTATCACTACCTTCATTGAAAGAGGGAGTAACTATCTTTTGTGAGACACTTTCCTCCTTTTTCGATCTCTGCTGACCAAATAATTTCTTTTGTTTAGCATCAATTGTTTTAACAATATCGGAAGTGCCAGAAAAATGATGAAACTGCAGAACCCTCTTTACGTCTTGCACCCAAGTTGGTATTGGACTTAGAGGCACCTAATGAAACATTACTCAGTGTTCTATCTTTATCTGAAGAGTTTAAAACAGAATTCTCATTTGGTATATACTGTTCAGTGTCAATTTTATCATTAGTATTAGAGCCAGTTGTTACTTTATCTCTAGGCCAAGAGAATATGCATTCGTTCTTAAAATCACTGTAATCCTTAATCAACTTTTTGCTTTCAACCTGCTGAAGTTTGATATCATAGGAAGAAACATTCATATACAGATCAAGTTTATCTGCATAAATGTCATCAATGAACTTTCTTTCAAGCTCCATTTGTTGTTTTGCAATCGATTGTATCAGCTCTTGTTCTGTTGGTTCAAAAATTTCCAACATTCATTTCAAATAATTATAGCTAGCTTCCAAATTTAACAGCTGACAATTTTTTAACCACTCCAGATGTAGATTACCACAGGATGGCATAACCAAAACTCTCAAGCCACTTGGTACTATCGTATAATGTAGGCAGGCTTCAATGTGGTCTCCTTAGTTTATAAAGTGAGTACTCAAACTGTCTGTACCTTCTCATAAAACCTTCCATATCCGGAGATACCTCTCGTACCCAGACTTAGACCTAATAATGTATTAGTTCCGATTCAAACTATGTTCCTCATACAGGCACTACCAGGTTGGTTCATCTTCTGTGTAGGGCAATAATCCATCTTAGTACTTGTATTCTCTCCTCCTTCAACCATGTAGAGTCAAGCCCTTCAAAAACATTGAATGAAGAACAAGAATAGGGCTACGGCTCTTAAAGAGCAACACTGTAGAAAATATATGTATAGTCAACTTGACATAAATAATTATCTGGAACAAAATGTACATATGCATAAATGCCCCTGAACGTCTGACTTGAAATATAGCTTGTGACTTAGTTTGTCAGCCCACTGGAATATCAAGAGGCAGTAATACTGAGAGATAGTATCAGTGATATTGGTACACATCAGTAGGTGAAAGTAAACTGGCCAACAATGAATGATAACATCCTTTTTTGTTTAAACTTTTGCCAACATGGAAATTCAATGCAGAATGAGCCAATGATTTGTAAGGACACCCTTGTGACCACCAATTGGATTGTTAGGAGAAATATGTGTGCCATTGGACAGTAATAACATTATGCTGCTCTTGAACCAATCAACAAAATCAATGTTCATTTATTCATGTGCATCCTCTGACTGGAAGAAAATCACATACGAGGCTGACGACTGACACATTAATTGTTATGTCAAGCCACTATAATGTGAGGGATAGAACTAGTGGCAATGGCTGATGCTGATTGGAACCTTTTGTTAAGTTTTTGTTCTGATCTGATTATAAATTCAATGTCAGTGACTCGAAAGGGCACTTGAATATTCAAGATATGAGATCTATGTCATTAGATGATGCTATCCACAAGCCCTCATTTGAATTTATTCGGAATGTCAGGGGCATCTATATACATATATATTTTTTGACTTGAGGCATAGCCTATGACTTGTAACATCAGCCCCTCACAGTACTGAGAGGCAGTAATTATATATTGGCCAATGTTGCATGGAATATTTTTTCATTTTTCTATTCAGATATGTTCTGTTTTGAAATGTAATGTGACATACCTCAAAGACATGTAAGGGCACTTTTCTTATTAATTATTTACAGTTGGAAGATGTGCTTAATGTCTTTGAACTGTGATGACAACATACCTTTATTTGAATTCATCTGGATTACAAAGGGGAGCTTATGCATATGTACTTTTTGTTCCAGAGAATTATTTATGTAAAGCTGAATTAAGGTACATTATTAGTCATGTGAAAGAAATATTTAAAATTGGTTTTGGTTGGCGATCTGCCATTGAGTTGGAATGGTTGATGGCTGGAGTGTAGTAGATTATAAGCATAAGCAGAAATGCTATTCCTGATTTTTAACTTGAACACATTTGTCTAAATTACAGATGACGTCATGACCATATGATTGGTGGAAGTAGTTCATTATGCAAAAATGCCATGGTGGTAGTGTACACCGATTGGCTGAAAGGTCCATGGATGAAGTGTATTACAGAAATTTTATTGATTATGATACATTTAAATGTCTTTTGGTTGTTGTTTTAGAATAGATATGAAGGGTAAACGTTACCCAAAAGTTTATAGTTATATACTGAATAAGCACTTTTTTTATTAAAGAACGTTTTATGCACATTGCCACGGTGATCGCACTGGTTGTTTGTTGGTTTTTTGTGTGTGTGTGTGTGTGTATGTGTGTGTGTGTGTGTGTGTGTGTGTGTGTGTGTGTGTGTGTGTGTGTGTGTGTGGGTATATATATATATATATATATATATATATATATATATATAGGTTTACTATCAAAATGTCGAAAGTTAAAATAAAATGTGTACGTACTAGCGAAGTGTTTCGCCGAAAGTACAGATTTCCGTATGTACCTAATGTCGAAAACAGCTGTGAATTTTCGACAATTAACAGCACTCCCACCCTTCCCTTAACTCCCTACCTAACTAGCCTAAACTCACATTTATGCAGGGGGGCAAGCCCCCCTGCGCCCCCCACACTCCCCCAACTTAATATTCCAACTCCGAGATCGCACTACAGTGAGGAAAGGGATGTATTTCCCTAACCGCACTGTACCGCGATCCCCTTACATGAGCAAACATTATTATTGCGAATGCACAGTCCATTCGCAATAATAATGGTCGCTCACATAACCTGCCGAACTATGAAGTATTCGAACATATGTTGTTCAAATACTTCATAGCCGTGCAATTGCACGGCGAAATTGTGATAGTAAACCATATATATATATATATATATATATATATATATATATATATATATATATATATACACACACATACATATATATATATATATATATATATATATATATATATATATATATATATATATATATATATATATACACACACACACACACACACACACACACACACACACACACACACATGCACACACACACACACACACTCGTGGATGAATGGATCTGCTTTACAATCTCAAAATCTCAAAACTTCGAACTGCAAATAGTCAAGACCATAAGATCAAAGTTTTGAAACTTCAAAATTGTAATAAAAAAAAATAAAACAAAAAATATATTTTTTACATTTTTGCAGGGGGTCAGGGCCCCCTGCAACCCCAGACTCCCTTCTAAATAAAGAAACCAGCTTCAGAATATCTGCCTAAATACGCCGTCCTTAAATTTTCAGGGTCTACATGTTAGTTTCCTCTCAAGTGCTTGGCAATGCTCTGTACAGACTCAGACACCTTGAGTGAGATTTTTCCTGTAAAAGCACATTTGAAATTTCTCCAGTACCTAGTTGCACATAGGACAACTAGTTTGCAATGACAAGCACTGTCCACATAGTTGCAAAGCAGATACTCTTGACTGATTCATATTCTTACTCCAACTCTCCAATCAATTAAAAGGGTCTGTTGCCATGGATATGAACTTTCCCACTGGTTCCATTACCAGCTTGGTGGATATGGGCATCCTGAGGCAATGTAGAAATTGCCTCATATTTACTGACAACCAGTTAATTCTAAAAACAAACTGATATGGTATGTGAGAGATGTCACTGGAGGCAAAGCACTCACATAAAGGTACTCCTAATGTCAATAAGGTTGTCAGTAGTACACATGTTGCACCCATCACACACAATTCAAAGCAGACATATAGACCCACATATGCTGAGGCACTTAAATGAAACCTTCCTAAACCATAAAGACGTCCTAAATGAAGTACACATAACAAATACCGTCAGCAGCTCCAAATGCACTCTTTTAAAACAACACCCACGTCAACACATAGATCTACATCTCATGGAGCCTATAGCTCTAAGCACATAAGGCAAGCTACCACACAACCCAACATTCTGGTCATTGGAGAATCCATCGTGAAACACACTGATACCCCTCTCACCAGGCTGAGTAAGGAGAAAGTCATGGTCAGTTGCTTGTCAAGGCCTAGGATCCTCCACATTACGTACGTACTCAGGTCATTGGATCACAAGTACCACTATGACTCCGTCATAGTCCATGTGGGAGTAAATGACCTGAGACATACCTCTCTAGACTATATGAAGACAGACATCATGGAGCTCTCGGAATATGTATCTCAGGCTGATATGTGCCTAGCACTGAGCAGCATTTTACCTTCTCCAAGGATGATGCCACAATATGAACAAAAGATGATTAACTTTAATAATTGGCTTAGTTTCTGGTGTCATTCTAAGGGGTTGCAATATTTGTCAGCATGGAAGGAGATGGGCAGCAGACCACGTGTCTTTGCCAGGGATGGTCTGCACCTCTCCCCTCTAGGTTTTCAAATATTAGCTAAAACATTGTCTTCCCCCATAGTACCTTTTTTAGGCAATGCCAGACTGAAAGTACTTCTGACAGCAAATCAAAACTACGAAAATCTAAATGTATTACTGCTCAATGCTAGGAGTCTAAACAAAAAACTCTACTCCCTAGAAGCTCTCTTCACCTTAGAGAATGCTGACATCTGTGCAGTTATTGAGGCATGGTTTAAAGCTACGGAGAGCACACCAACATTTCAAGGATATAATGCTTTAAACACATTTAGACCAGCTACTTCACAAGCAGAGACTAAAGGTGAAGGCGCCTCTGTTTACATCAAAAATAAATATACTTGAATGCTGGATAAACAGAACAATGCACTTGATCTGCTCAGAGTTCATATCACCATAGGCAAAATCCAATACCATTTCCTAGCAAGGTATAGGTCCCCTGTATGATGCAGGAACCATACCATGTATTTAAACTTATTAGAAGCACTAACCATTCAACCCAATACCATAATAATGGGTGACTTTAATTACTCCTCTATTAAATGGGAATCCTATATGACACCAAACATAAAGGCACAGAAATTCCTGGATTTTGTAAGCACAAACTCCCTGGACCAGGTAGTCAATACACCAACCAAGGGTGCAACCATACTGCATCTTGTTCTCACTAATATGGGAGAGTGCTGCACTCCCCCTACTAAAATGTCTTCCCTGGTAAGGTCAGACCTCAAAATGGTCTCCTTTGAAGTAAAAATAATACCTGGACCCCCAGCTAAACCTGGAATATTCAGGAACTACTCTAAGGCTAACCTTCTGCTATTAAGTGATAACCTGGCAAAATTTCAAGTCCCCACAAACCCAGAGAACACTGCTGCCTATGCAGAACTGTTCAAAGAAACCCTCTACAAGCATGTCAATAGCTGCATAGGGGCAGCTGTACCCACCAGGAAGAAGTACAGAACTAACTCAAAAAACAAGCCACCCTGGTGGAATCACAAAATCAATAGGCTGTATAACAGAAGGAAGAAAATCATGGCAAAAATTAGGATAAAAGCATGCTCGTCAAACTAAGCAAAAACAAAGAGGATAAATAACGTCTAACAAAGCCAAATTTGAGGAAAGTTTGGCCTCCCAGGCCAAGGACAACCACAAGGCATTCTTTAGCTATGCCCGCAACCTCAAAGGCAATACACAATTGTGTGCAGAGCTCATTGTAAATGGAGCCACCTATACTGAGCCAGAAGACATAGCAAACCTCCTGGCTGATAAATTTAGCTCCATCTTTACCCCGCTCTCCCCCTCAACCTTCCCTCAGGAAATACCACCAAATATAACTCCTGCTACTATCACTAGGGAACAGGTACTTACTGCTCTCTCTAAGACCAAGAACACTGCATCAATGGGCCCAGACAATATCCCAGGATGCCTTGTAAACAGCATGAAACATGACGTATCAGGGCCTCTGGAACTACTATTTAAATGTATCCTCCAAACAGGCTTTGTGCCTCATGAATGGACAACAGCAACAGTCATTCCTTTGCACAAAGGTGGACCAGCTATAGACCCTGGAAACTACAGACCCATAGTCTCACTAGTCTTATATGTAAAGCCATGGAAAGAATTATCAATAGAGATATAGTAAATCTCCAGACACTATACCCAATCCAGTCTGGTTATGTCAAGGGCAGATCATGCCTACTCACCCTCGTGGACTTGTTTGAGAAGGTAAACAAAGCAATGGATAAGGGACAAATGGTTCACACTAACTACCTGAACCTGGCCAAGGCATTTGACACAATATCCCACTCAGGCATAGTTGACAAACTCAAGAGGTTAGGTACAAACTCATATGTCATCCGGTGGATAGCCAACATTGCTCACAGACAGGTCCCAGGAAGTTAGAATTGGGAAGTCCATCTCTACAAAGAGGCCAGTCACAAGTGGAGTCCTTCAGGGATCAGTCTTTGGACCGCTCCTTTTTGACATTTACTTCTCTGAAGTCAAGGCCCATGTCAGTGGTCTATGGCTGACTAAGTTTGCAGATGATTGGAAATTAGTAGCTGTCACTGAATCTCACACTAACACAAATATTCTCCAGAAGGTGCTGACACAGACACACAACTGTGTCAGAGCCATGGACTAAAATTAAATGCCAAGAAATCCATAATAGTATCCTTTGGGAAGTCATCCACCCCTGGTAACTATCATATTGACAACACACCCCTTAGAGTTGACCTAGTAGTCAGGGACTTAGGGACACACATAGATAATAATATAGCTTTTGACCATCATGTGTTTAGAGTAGTGAGGAAATCATTCTATGTTGTGCAACTTATAAACAACGGTATGGCATCTAAGTCCAAGGAAGTCATTGTTCCACTGTATTCGGCATTCATCAGACCTGTCATTAAGTACAATGCCCCCTTTGGTATGCACCTTACCAGGCATATCTAATAACTGGAATGTCCACAGCGGTTCCTCACTAAAAGAATACAGGGCTTAAGTAAAATGTCCTATGCAGACCACCTCAAGGCCCTAACCCTGTATTATGTTTCGTACAGGGTTTTGAGGGGAGATCTATGCCTGCCATACAGGGCAATGTCAGACCCCGCTCTGCATATCAACAAAACAAACAGCACCAGAATTACCCTTTCAAAAGACTTAAACCTTGCCTGTGATATAAATAGAACCTGGTGTAGACCCCAGAGACTACTAGGTCTATGGAACAGGCTCCCCATCCATGGGAAGCAGAGTTCCTCCCTAACCCAATTCAAGTGCAACTTGGACAATTGGATGGCAAACACGAAATTCATCCCTGGTTTGACACCTGTGTCTCTCATGGACACAGGCAACCTGCAAATGGTTCGTCTCCCAGGCCCCTGCATGTAAATGTTTCATCTCCAAAACCCCTACTTACACTCATCAAGGGTATCAAAACTTGTCTGAGATTTGGGAAGCATGGCTAGGCTTAAAAAGGCCCTAGTGGCTGTCAGCCTAGTAAACACCTATGAACCTATGAGAATGCACTACAGTGAGGAAAATGGTCAATTTCCCATTCCTCACTGTACAGCGAGCTCCGTTCAAAACGCTGGAAGTTTCAAAACTTCAATTTTATGGTCTTGACCATTTTCAATTTGAAGATTTGAAATGAGCTTGAGAAGGGAATCCAAATATATTTATGTATGTATGTATGTATCTATCTATATATATATATATATATATATATATATATATATATATATATATGTGTGTGTGTGTGTACGTGTGTATATGTATATACACCTAAAAAATAATTAATACAAATACAAATTAAACCTCAGTCCTTCTGCTCTCATATGGTTTCACAGTTATCTAAATGGTCTCCAACAAGCAGTAAAATGGCAGCACA